>NC_079410.1:24307026-24542026 GCF_029220125.1 Pseudoliparis swirei | reverse complement strand
ACATTTGCCTTTTATTATTATTTTTACTATGTCTCTTTCTTTTTCGTTTTCTTTTGGTTTTCTTTTTCCTGTTCTGTTTATTGTTGTTGTTGCTTGTATGACATTTTATGTTTTGATCCATATGTGTGTGTACTGTCTGTGTGCCTGTAGTAGTAGGGAAGGGGGGGTTAAAGGGTTAGGGGAGGGGCCGTCCAACTCCTCATCTCAGAGGAGCCTACAGACCTCGGTCTTTGGACGGTCCTCCATTCGTACATTTTTTCTGTTGTTAATGTCTGTCAGTATGTACACGTTATGTATGTACTTATGGAAAATAAATTACTTACTTATATATGTATCTACAGTATATGTATCCATATATCAATATATACATATATATATATATATGTGTATGATACTTAGATAGATACATAGATAGATACATACTGTATCTTTTTTTCAAGACTGAAAAAAACAACCTTTTTTTCAGAAAGGCGTTTATGATTTGTGTTTTGACACAAGTCACAAGTCATATTCCTTTTTTATTATAGTTGTAACTATGTACTGGCTCTGTGGCACGCTAATATTATTGGATGAAGAGTGCCTTACAAATGGAATCCATTCTTCTTCTTCTTCTTCTTCTTATTATTATTATTACTATCTATATACATATCTGTCTATGCATCTCTCTATCCATCTATGCATATATATATATATATATATATGTATATTCAATTCAGTTTATCTTGTATAGCCAAGAATCACAAATCACAACTTTGCCTTAGAGGGCTTTACAATCTGTACACACACGACATCACTGACCTTTGACCTCACATCCGATCAGGATAAACTCCCAAAAAAAGCCTTTAAGGAGAGAAAAAGGTGAGAACCCTTCAGAAGAGCACCAGAGGAGGATCCCTCTCCGGGATGGACAGAAGAACATATCTCATGTGACCAGATGAACAGAGTTACAGAGTTACATCAACATTCAATGAATATGACAGAAATTATTATGAGGCATGATGAAAAACGTACAACTATAAAAAAAAATAACAGCAACAGTAGAATAACAATGATAATGAGAGCAGTAATGGTATTGATAATACTAATAGCATTGCAACTAATAATAATGATAATAGAAGAAGCTAAAAACAGAGACCACATGACTCCTGCATCAGCTGCTCTGCACTGGCTCCCTGTACAATCAAGAATCACATTTAAAATCCTTCTCCTCACCTACAAAGCCTTGCTTGGTGACCACCATCATCTCATATCGCACCATACTGCCCACTAGAGAGCTGCCTCTGCTGATGTTCGTGATCTCATCATGTCTGGCTCTGTTCTATGTGTAAGGTTATTTATTGGAAGGGTCCATCTATTTTGAAGCTGGAACCAATCTAATAAAGAAGGAGTGAGAGTCAGGACATCTTGATCTGGATTTAACTAGTGCAGTGCCCATGCCAAACCTCGTCATGAAACGGGCCTTCGGTATTGACGTCTTTATAATTGCTCATCCAAACAACTCCACACACTGCACTTCCTCGGGACCTTAGCCATAGATGTGAAGTGCGGACACTTAAAAAATAAATCGAAGAACAGACAGACACAGATTCCTTCCGTTTTTTGTATCTATCTTATGAGTGAAATATTAACGTGCCGGAGAACCCCTTTTAAGATGTCCAGGAGCTTCACAACCAAAACAATGTGTTGTTCAAATAATAGGGCCAGCCAGCTGTTTCATGTCCTATGTCTTCAACGTTCATCCGTGGAAACTGTAGGATTGGATTTAGGAATATTACTACCTATCTACAAGACAGAGTGTTACGATCTCAGACACTTAGGAAGTAGGACCCAATTGCACGACCCGGGAGACAGAGATAAAGTATTTGTAAGTACTTTATTTTTCGGTTCTGCAGTGAACAAAATGAAAGCGCTCACGTAGTGAGGAATCAAAAACTTTTCAAGAGCCCAACATAACCCGACCTGATCATGGCAAAAGACCAGACGAACTGACAAGGAACACTGGGAGACAGGGGAATTTAAGCACATGGTAACAAGACACAGGTGGGACCAATCAGGGGCGGGGCTGACACTGATGAGCATAGGAGACAGGTGTGATGACAGGTGAAAACAATCAGGAAGCCTGGAATGAGAGAAAGCGAACATAAATGACATGAACCTCTCTAGCATATCTGTCGGTGCACAACAGTACCCCCCCCTCTAGGGCCAACTCCTGATGGCCCAGGCTGATTGTAAAAGTCGTGGATAAGAGTCTTGTCTCGATAAATGAAGCAGCTATCCAGCTTCTAGCCTCAGGACCGTAACCCTTCCAGTCTACAGGAATTGCTTGCCCCTCCCTATTACGGACCTCCAGTAGCTTACGGACCTTGTAAACGTCACCCCTTCAAAGAACTGGGCGGTGGAGGGGCTTGGAGGCGGGAACAAGTGTGCTCTCACACACCGGCTTGATTTTACTAACGTGAAACGTTGGGTGCACTCTCAAGGTCCTGGGAGTTGCAAGCGTGACGCCGGGTTGATGACTCTGGACACTGGAAGCGGACCCACAAATCTCGGAGCCAGTTTCTTTGAGGCGACATGGAGTGGTAAGTCTTTGGTGAGAGCCAAACCTTTGGCCTGGACTGTAGGAGGGAGCGACCCTGCGATGAGCGTCCGCAACAGCCTTCATCCGAGCTGAACTGGAGAAGAGACTGGCGAGCACCAGCCCAAACTCTGCGACAACGTCTGATCATGGCATGTGCCGATGGAACCATCACCTCTTCCTCGTTGTTAGGGAAAAGTGGAGGCTGGAAACCATTGACACAATGGAATGGAGAGAGACCTGTGGCCGCCGTGGGAAGGGTATTGTGGGCAACCTCGACCCATGTGAGGTGGTCACTCCAGGTGGTCTGGTTCCGGGAGGCGAGACAACGTGACGTAGTCTCTAGTTCATCGTTCAGGTGCTCCGACTGTCCATTTGACTGAGGGTGATAACCTGATGACAGGCTGACGGTGGCACCTATGAGTCGACAAAACTCTTTCCAGAAGGCGGAAATGAATTGTGGACCCCTGTCGGAAACAATGTCATTAGGGAATCCATGGATCCTGAATACGTGATTCATCATGACCTCTGCGGTGACTTTGGCAGAGGGAAGCTTGGTCAATGGGATGAAGTGAGCCATCTTTGAAAATCGATCAACCACTGTTAGAACCGTAGTCTTGCCTCTCTCTTTCCCGAAGACGGTTATCGATCCGGATGGCCACAGCGATGAGGGATTCCAGATCCCGGGGTGTCTCCAGTGGAGCCAGCTGGTCCTTTATCGGTTCCGAAAGTCCTGTCATGAAGGCGTCACGAAGAGCCGGAACATTCCATCCGCTGTCCGCTGCTGCTGTACGAAACTCGATGGCATAATCAACCACCTGACGGTTGAGCTGACGTATTTGAAACAGTCTTCTGCTGGCCTCCGTAGCAGGCGATGAGTGGTCAAAATGCGCCTCATAGTCTCTATGAAATCGGCCAATGAGTAACATAGTTCGGTGTCTCTAGACCATTCTGCAGTAGCCCAGGCTGCAGCTCTTCCCGTTAAATGAGACACAATAAACGCCACTTTACCATGCTCAGATAAAAAAGCTGCTGGGTTGTGTTGAAAATGCAGATCACACTGTACCAGAAAGGCTCTGCAATTGAAGAGTCTCCGGAAAATCTCTCCGGAAGAGCCAGCCGTAACGGGAGGAAACAGCCTGACCTGGGTCGTCAGCTGGAGTATTGACAGGCAAATTCTCAGCTGTGGATGACGTCACGGAGGAGCAGTCTGTTGATGAGTGAAAAATTATTCATTTGGGCAACCAGTTGTTGCATCTGTGTAGATAATTCTTCCTGAACCCGGCCTGGCGTCCTCTCAGCTCTTGTATTTCCGGCTGACTTTGTCCAGTCTTTCCTCGTGATGAAAATCGTCACGCCCTGTACCGACAGAGCGGCGTGAAGCGTTCTTGGGTCGGCTGGGTCCATAATGTGGTCAGTTCGTTCTGTTACGATCTCAGACACTTAGGAAGTAGGACCCAATTGCACGACCGGAGACAGAGATAAAGTATTTGTAAGTACTTTATTTTCGGTTCTGCAGTGAACAAATGAAAGCGCTCACGTGGTGAGGAATCAAAACTTTTCAAGAGCCCAACATAACCCGACCTGATCATGGCAAAAGACCAGACGAACTGACAAGGAACACTGGGAGACAGGTGAATTTAAGCACATGGTAACAAGACACAGGTGGGACCAATCAGGGGCGGGGCTGACACTGATGAGCATAGGAGACAGGTGTGATGACAGGTGAAAACAATCAGGAAGCCTGGAATGAGAGAAAGCGAACATAAATGACATGAACCTCTCTAGCATATCTGTCGGTGCACAACACAGAGCCAAACAGAGCAAACAGTTCAAACTAATATTACAAACTCCGGTGTACGTAAGAGCTGCCAGTGTTTACCTGAAGGGGAACGCATGATCAACTATTCTTTGCTCAGCTAGACATTACTCTGATATATCTTCACATATGTGTCATCTGATATAATAATGCTCAGAATGTCATATATCTTTGTAAGTCTTCCATAGCAAGAAATGCCAAATGACAGTTTCATGCAGCAAAAGTAGTTTGTTCTTTGAAAGCAAACATTGTAAAAACTCATCAGTGAAGACGAAAGAAAAGAGAAGTATTCCATCTCAATTCTGTGGTATCACAGTCGTGTAAATAAAAGTACATCATTGCCTCAGTCTACAATCATTACAAGGTATTTCAAGGTGAGACATTAGCAGGGAAGCAAATGTACCTCCCTTTGAAGAGTCACGCGGGGATGTCAGCTGAAGGCAGCTTTATGTCAGCTTTCAATGGGTAGACACTCTTTTATTTCTGCACACTAAAAGGAGTGTGGGTTTACCATCCACTGCATTCCTCCTGCTGTCAGTCTGTGGTTCATTATGTATGTGTGAGCGTGTCTCTATTCATTTTTGGCTTTCAACCCTTTTGGAAGAATCTTCAAAGAGACTAAACATGCATTGACTGAGAAAAGCAGCCATTTCACCTTTGGATCGTTTCGGATGAATTCAATGAATGAAGTAATGGGACTTTGCAGTTGGAGTTTACTGGAGTACGATATCAGGGCGGAGACCGAGGACTTAAGGTTGGGTGAGTACCAAGAAAATGTGGCGGCGTGTGAGAGGAGACGGTTAGGGGGGGGGGGGGGGGGACGTATTGATCTTAAATGACGACAGTCGGGCTCTCTGATCTCAGCCGGACCACTGCCCCCCCCCCAACCACCCACCCCCCGAGAAGCAATCTGAGCCATGGCCAGTCCCCATGGCAACCAGAGTGTGTGTGTGTGTGTGTATGCAACCATGTATGTGTGTGGGTGGTGGGTGGTAGGGGGGGGGGGACATGGCTGCTCTGTTATCATTCTACTCCTCCTCCTCTACCTTCATCCCGTCCTCTCTCTAAGTCGCCTCTGTTTCCTGGTTACCACCAAGCCCCCAGCGGAGCGCTGGGCGGAGGAGCTGCTTCTCGTCGTGGCTGACATGGTGGTGTTAGAGTTTGGAGCCGTTGGGGCCATGGGGCCCAACATGACTTTTCAGACTTACATTGGGTAAGATGTTCCTCAGTGAACAATAGTTTTGAGGTGAATCAGCTTTCACATTCAAATACTTGAAAATCCTTAAGAGCGTATTTCACTCATTTGGTTCTTGAGGCTGTGCAGTTCACTCAGAGACCATTTGAGAAGTATCGTCCTTGCTTTGTTTATGTGAATTAAATTGAGGGCAATCAATTCAATGAGGGCAGGGAGGCGGGGTTAAAAGAAATGCTCGTAGGCTTTAGGAACCGATGGATGTGGAAGATGGAATTACAGGTCATTTTATTTATTTATTTTATTTTTTAGAAGTCAACCTTTTGGTTGAGCTTCATGGTCGTTATGTGCCCTGTGTGAATGACCATTCAACCAATCACCCTGTTACTATTTATAATCAAACATATTTGGATTTTTTTTTTTTTTTTTTAAGTAGCAAGTATACATAGTAATAAAAGAACGTCGTACTTGTTGTTATCGGGATCAGTTCATTCTTGGTTTGGGTCTTTCATGGTATATGCTATGACTAGGAAAAATATAGAATATCATCGGCCTTATCTCGAAAGAATTACGGAATTCGTTGCTGGTTGGAACAAAGGTATAGATCAAATAATAGTAAAGTAAATGTTTGCAGTTATATATTTGCACTCTGAAATAAAACATGAGAAAATGGTTCTCTTCCGTACCAGGGCTCGTTATGGTCCCACAAGGATGCATTTAAAGAATGTTCTCTCTTCCACACTGCTACCTTCATATGACTTGTCTCTTATTTCAACAAATCTGAGAGTTGTTTGAGTAACTGTCGTAGATACAGAATCACTACGATGAACCACGAACATTAAAACTCATTGGATGTGTCGAAAGTGTTGATAGTGAAAAGACACCGTTAGACGGAAACAGCGACAGGACGAAAAGGGAAAAAGAAGAGAAAGAGAAGGGAATGATGGAGGGAGAAAGAGAGTTCAGGGACTGAACAACCTTGCCTGATGCACACCGAGAGACAGACACAGGACAGAGATAGTGGACATGGAAATGAGGTTAGATTACAATACATTAGATTGAATTAAGATAGATCTTAAAGTTAGAATAGCCAGTAGAGAGTGCACAGGTGGAAACCGCTGATACACAACCTTCAAGGTCTTAGAACATGAGACGAGCCAGAAACAAATTTCCACTGTGACCTTCTCTACAGGACAGAACTATGAATTCTGTTTTTCTCTGCACGCTACCCAGATTACAGGAAATGAGATGTTCCTCTACCCACACAAACTGCTGAGTACACAGATCATGTCCATGTGGTCAGCACAGAGTCGGTGCCAGTTAGCCTAGCTTAGCATTCAGAAAGAAGGGATTCATTTGGCTGTTCCGGCTCCTCCAGGTATGGTCATTTTAATCGTTGATCAAATATATGATTGGATAAATGTAAGCTCAGTAAATATAAAACAGCATTGTGTGGCTTTAGGGGAAGTTACATGCTGGAACTATTTCTTGGCGAACCAGGTGCAATGACTTCATTGGAAGTCTCTGTCTCTGTGAGGTCACCAGGACTGTGACCATTGTGTCCGTACAGAGGCCCCGAACAAGCTCAGCAGCCATATCTGGCAGCTCAGCCTGCAGCCGGGGCCCCTGGCAGCAGCGCTGGGTAGAAGGGGATGCTGCTCCTGACTGAGGTACAAACTCTCTGGAATCACAAATGTGTCGTTTCACACTTATCAGACAGCTCAGAGGTGTTCTAGGCACACCTTTTTGTGAAAATAGGTTTCCTACTGCTTCTAGTTTGTATGCTATAGGCTTACCTCACCGTGACTCCAAGCAGAACATTCATGTCAATCTCAGTTCTCAAGCGTGGAAAAAAAAGGGTTTCTGTTACATGCTCACACGCCTCACGTGTTCGCTGGCCTCCAGAGCATCGTGGAGTAAAATCCTCTGAGACACTCATACTGCCTCCATACAAACACCAGGAAGTGTTTCTCAGAGTTGGGAGGGTGAAAGTGTGTGTGGGGGGGGGGGCTGCCTCTCAATGATATCCCACACTGGTTCCAACCCAGCGCCCTGGCCTTCTTTTGAGACGTCCTCCCTCTCTGCAGATGCCAGTCTTTCATCTCCAATTCACCACAAGCTCTTCCTCTTCTCTTTGTTTCCTCTCTCACTGTCCTCTTCTTCTTGACCAGCACCCAGACACCTGCCCCTCCCCTCAGAGCACGTGCACGACTTCAGGGCTGGATCTTTTCTTCTACACTAAGTTACGATGAAGCTAGCCAGAGAGAGACTGAATATAGAGATATGTAACATTTTGATTTAGCATTTGTGCTTTGATCAGAGAGATAAAAGACGATATCAAAGACAATTGAAAAAAGAAGACAGACACAGAGAAAGTACTGTCTCATCGGATTCAGTGGCATCTGGTGGTGAGGCTGCGGATTGCAAATCAACGCCCTCCGCTCACCCGTCCTATCCGAGCGCGCCAGAGATCCAAGGTGGCCTTCAGGTCCTCCGTAGAGTTTGGTTCTGGTCTTCTGTGGAACATGGCGGTAGAGCACGGTGGATTCTGTGTCCGTATGAACGAAGACACAAACAATGTCCCTCCCAGGTACTTAAACCATAATGAAACAAGAATGGGCACTCGGTAGAGCGCATACCTTCGCATATCACAAGATTGGGCATTGAATTATGAACATTTTGGCATTAGTTGCATGCCAATTGGACAAAAATGTATCGTGCTATGGTAAAAAAAGAGTTTGACCTTTCCATGACCTTGACCTTGATATTTGACCCGATTGATCCCAAAATCTAATCAAATGGTCCCCGGATAATAACCAATCATCCCACCAAATTTCAGGCGATTCAAGAACATTTTGACCTGTTCATGACCTTTGACCTTGACCTTTGACCCGATCGATCCCAAAATCTAGTCAACTGGTCCCCGGATAATAAACAATCATCCCACCAAATTGCATGCGATTCGGTTCAATACTTTTTGAGTTCTGCGAAAGATTTTGACCTGTTCATGACCTTTGACCTTTGACCCGATCGATCCCAAAATCTAATCAACAGGTCCCCGGATAATAAACAATGATCCCACCAAATTTCATGCGATTCGGTTCAATACTTTTTGAGTTCTGCGAAAGATTTTGACCTGTTCATGACCTTTGACCTTTAACCCGATTCATCCCAAAATCTAATCAACTGGTCCCCGGATAATAAACAATCATCCCACCAAATTTCATGCGATTCGGTTCAATACTTTTTGAGATTTGCGAATAACACGCATACAAATAAATAAATAAATACACGGCGATCAAAACATAACCTTCCGGCATTTTCAATGCGAAGGTAAATATAGTTATAAATAGTAGAATTTATTTCGGACAATAAACGCCCAAATCCTACACACTGCTTCTTTAAAAGTGCAATATAATGGATTCAAAGCATTATTTTTGAGCAACATATCCTCAGTCAACGCTTCGTGTGAAAAGTTACGACTCAAATCAATTCACTTTATTTTGTACAGCCCAAAATTAAAAATTACAAACTCCCCTCAGAGGCCTTTACAATCTGTACACATACGACATCCCTGACCTTTGACCTCACATCGGAACTGGAACAAATCCCCCAAAATAGAAAAAACACTTTCTTTTTCCTGCGTGTCTCTGACTTCATATTCACCTTCTCAACGCAGAGAAAGCATTCTTTATTTCAATTAATATGTTCATTCATCTTGATAACGTGTATGAGTCGATTGCCCACGCATTGCCACGCAGCCACAGACACATATTGCCAGAAAGCAATAAAACACACACACACACACACACACACACACACACAAACAAACACAGAAACACAAACACAGATGGTGACATAATTCAGTGCCTCTGAAAACTTGCGAGATCATTTATCTCTCTCCCTCTCTCTCTCCTCTCCCTCTCTCTCTCCTCTCTCTCCCTCTCCCTCTCCCTCTCTAAACCATAAGCCATACTTTTGCTGTAATGTATTTTCCAGTTTGCGACAAAATCTTGCAAGAAAGAAAAGTGAGACCCGGAGTCGTGATTCCATCGGTCCAGAAGAAATTCTTTCAGGAAACTCAGATAAAAGTAAAACATGCCTGAGGCTCAGAGTGTAAAAGGTCCCAAATTAGTATTCTTGGGCCTTTAAGCTGTGATGATATTATTTTTAAGACTTCCAAAAATGTGAAATGTGTACGCGAGCCAGCGCCTTGGAGCTGCTCTGTGGAGAAGTTCCTTTTACGCTGCATCGGGTCCAGTTTGCTAAACCCTAACCCTCACAATGGTCCATGGACCTGAACCTGTAGAGATCTGTTCTCGTCTTCTGACCACTCAAAGCACCTTACAGTTTTTCACAATTGTGAACACACGTTTTTCAAAACAATAACGGCTTTCTCAAAACTGCACACAGAAAACTGAAAACCTCACACACAAAATGCTAAACCTGACACTCCCTTTGCAAGATGACTCTTTGCCATCAAATCTCTTAACTGTTCACAAAATGGAACTCGTTTTTTCATTTGGTACACAGCCATTTTTTCAAAAGACACACACATACATTCATTGAGTACACACAACTAAGCATTTGCTGCACACTACCAAGCATTTACAGCACACAGAAGGGCAAAGTTTAAAACACAATCATCGAAATGGAACACACCATACGAATGACAATAGATAGATAGATAGATAGATAGATATATACTTTATTAATCCCCAAGGGGAAATTTGTCGAGTCAGTAGCAGCAACACACAAGAATAAAAAACCAAAACACAAAATATAAGAAGGGTTAGGGTGATCTGGCAAGAGGTGAACTGTTGTAGAGCCTCATAGCCGTCGGCAGGAATGTTCTCCTGTATCTCTCCTTGTGGCAGCGGAGCGTGAGGAGACGTCTGGAGAAAGTACTCCTCTGTCCCTGTAGGAGGTGGTGGAGAGGGTGGTCCGGGTTGTCCAATATGGACACCAGTTTCTTCAACGTCCTCCTCTCCACCACCTGTTCCAGGTGCTCCAGCTGGCAGCCGATGATGGAGCCAGCCTTCCTAACCAGTTTGTTAAGGCGGCTGGTGTCACGGCTCGATGCTGCTCCCCAGCAGACAATGGCAAAGTGCAGCACACTGGCCACAACCGACTGGTAGAACAACTCCAACATCTTGCTGCACACGTTGAAGGATCGAAGCTTTCTCAGGAAAAAGAGTCGACTCATCCCCTTCTTGTACACAGCGTTGATGTTGGCCTTCCAGTTCAGTCGGCTGTCGATGGAGACGCCCAGGTACTTGTACTCCTCCACCATGTCCACGTCCACTCCCAGGACACTCAGAGGTGTAGGAGCTGTCGCCTTCCTCCTGAAGTCCACCACCATCTCTCTGGTCTTGGCCACGTTCAGCCGCAGGTGGTTCTCATCGCCCACTTTACAAAGTCACTCACCACTGCCCTGTACTCCTCCTCCCGTCCATCCCTAATACACCCGACCACTGCAGAATCATCAGAGTACTTCTGCAGATGGCATGACTCCGTGTTGTACTGGAAGTCACTGGTGTACAGGGTGAAGAGGAAGGAGACAGAACAGTTCCCTGTGGGGCTCAACATCACTGACCACCGTTCCAGACAGCACGGCCCATTCTGACAAACTGTGGTCTGCCTGTGAGGTAGTCAGTGATCCAGGAGATGGTGGACGCGTCCACACGGCCACCGCAGCTTCTCACTCAGCAGCAGCGGCTGGATGGTGTTAAATGCACTGGAGAAGTCAAAAGTGACTCTCACAGAGACATCGGTTCCATCCAGGTGCGACTGAGCTCGTTGCAGCAGGTAGATGATGGCGTCGTCCACTCCCACATGAGGCTGGTAAGCAAATTGCAGAGGGTCCAACGATGATTTCACCTGCGGCGGAGGTGGGCCAAGACCAGCCTCTCCAGCACCTTCATCACATGGGAGGTGAGGCGACCGGTCGGTAGTCGTTGAGGCCAGATGGTGCTGACTTCTTTGGGACAGGGACCAGGCACGGCGTCTTCCACAGCACGGGACTTCCCCAGCCTCAGGCTGAGGTTGAAGAGGCGCTGCAGGACACCAGACAGCTGGGTGGCGCAGGTCTTTAGGACCCTGGGGCTGATGCCATCAGGACCTTCAGCTCTGCGCTGGTGTAGTTTCTCCAGCTGTCTTCTCACCTGGTCAGTCGTCACAGAGAGAGGGGAGGTAGAGGAGCCCATTGTTATTGAGGGCTCGGTGGATGTGCAGCTCAGCAGGGGACAGAGGGAGGAGGTGTTTGGGAGGTGTGATGTGTGGAGGAGACGGGAGGGCTGTGAACTGAACCTATTGAAAAACAGTTCAGCTCGTTGGCCCTCTCCAGAGCCCCCTGGCTGTCTCCCTCCCACCTTGAAGCCAGTTATCTGCTTCATGCCAGACCACACCTCCCTTGTGTTGTTCAGCTGGAGTTTGGCCTCCAGCTTCCTCCTGTAGGAGTCCTTGCCCTCCCTGAGCTTCACCTTTAGGTTGCGCTGGGCTTTCCTCAGCTCATCCCTGTCTCCAGACCTGAAAGCAGCTTTCTTCATGTTAAGAAGCGCCTTCAGGTCCCTGGTGATCCAGGGCTTGTTGTTGGGGAAGCAGCGCACAGTCCGTGATGGGATGGTGGTGTGTTCACAGAACTTGATGTATTCCGTGATGCAGTCGGTCATACTGTTGATGTCCTCCCCGTGCGGTCCACACAGCACATCCCAGTCCGTTGACTCGAAGCAGTCCTGTAGAGCGTCGTTAGCCTCCAGAGACCACCTCCTCACAGTCCTGGTGGTCACCGGCAGCCTCTTCACCATGACTCTGGAGAATGAGCCATTTCTCCTTTTGTAAAATGTCTCAGTGTAGGCCTACTTTTTTCATAGTCAAACTTAAAACAGCACACAAATATGCAGCAAAAAAAGGTTTATTCTGGTACACAGAGACAACAGTACAGTACTGTAAACCGGCCTGCTCAACACCCCCCCCTCCCCCTTCATAGAAATTCCAGTAATTAGGCATCACGCCTCCGGGTCCTGTCTGGCCAGAGGGCCTCATCTACATCGCAGGCAATGTTATCCCTGTCCAGGCAGCGTTGGAAGAATGGCCTCAAGAGACGCATGAAGCCCTGACAGGCCTCGACAGTCACGTCGCCGCAAGCCTCCTCCATGGCCTGGACCATTGGGACCTGGTCCTGTGGGTTCCGTTCGTATACCTTCTACCTCCAAGCTGAAAAGAATTCCTCAATAGGATTCAGGAAGGGTGAATAAGGTGGAAGGTACAGAACGGAAAAATGTGGGTGGTCCTGGAACCACTCGCGCACTTGAGCAGCCCGGTGGAAACTCACATTGTCCCAGATGACAACATGATCGACCCGCTGGTCATCTATTTGGCCAGGTGGTACCAGCAGGTCATGCAGACCATCTAGGAAGACGAGGAGACGGGCGGTGTTATAGGCCCCTAGGTGGGCATGACGGTGCAAGATCCCATGTTGATTCATCGCAGCACACATCGTGATGTTCCCACCACGCTGGCCGGGGACCTCAACAATGGCCCGCTGGCCAATGACATTTCTGCCCCTTCGCCTCCTCTTTACCAGGTTGAAACCCACCTCATCAATAAAGATGTACTGGTAAAGTACATTTGCTGTGTCGTGTTCCTGGATCCGCTGACACAGAGAGCATGAGAATGCAAGTTACAGTATGGGCACAGAGAGGTCAACACAGTGGGCTACAGTGAGACACTGTAGAGAAGGCACAATATTGAATTACAGGTACATGCATGTGTCAGTGCTGAATGTATGGTACTTACAAGCACAAACTCTCGCCGTAACTCCTTGATACGGTCTGTGTTCCGTTCAAATGGGACCCTGTACACTTGTTTCATCCTCATAGTATTCCTATGACGGATGCGGTCTAATGTGGATAGGCTGACAGTCTGGACATTTCTAAATATAGCACGGTCAGCCAGGATCCTAGCTTTTAATGCTGCAGTCCTGATTGCAAATTGCTCAACAGACCTGAATGTTTAGAGATTTGACTATTTGTGTGTTGTAGGTTGATGCTTTGAGATTTTACTTGAGAAGTGTGTGCAACAACTGAACATTGTGTGTAGTGTTTTGACAACAAGGTGATGTGTAATTGACATCAGAGTGTAAACAAAGAAAATCAGAGTCTAATGCAGATAAGGCAGTGTGAAGTAGTGCCAAATTGGGTCGAACGATTAGTACATGAAGAGAAGGTTTTGCAAATTGTGCCGAATTTTCGCTTTTTGGGTGTTAACAACTGTGAAAAACTGTAACACTGCATGACATCATTCACCCATTCACACCCTGGTGGGAGGAGCTACGGTTCCACCTGCACGTCATCAGTAACTAACATTCACACCGTAGAACAGCGACGGGAGCAGTTTGGGATTAAGTGTCTGACCCTGAACAATGTTACCTCAAATGAATATACACATGTCGGCCTGCAAACAAAGATTAACAAACTAAAACTCAGCTCTTTCCCCTGTTCCAACAGTCACCTGATCTCGCTTGGTCGAAATAAAGCCTGAGTTAGACAGATTACACCTGTCCATCCTGGAGGGGGGTTCTCCTCTGGTGCTCTCCTGGAGGGTTCTTACCTTTTCCCCCCTGAAAGGTTTTTTTTCTATTTTGTAGGGAGTTTTTCCTGATCCGATTTGAGGTCAAAGGTCAGGGATGTCGTAATTTGTGGTTTTGGGCTATACAAAATAAACTGAATTGAAAATGTGACAATATGCCAATTTTTAGGGGCACGAAGGATACGCACGTTTATTCTTCAATATCCCCTGGAGTCGGTCCTGAGGATTAGAAGGATCACAAACATTGGAGCAGGACTCGATGACGTCGCGTCTTTGAAATCGAGCCGTTGAAGCTTCCCTGGCATTGAGAAACACCCGATGTCCCACACAGCAGGGCCCAAGTGTCTCATGAGTTAGTGACCTCACTATGAGTTGTTTGACCTCTATTAAAGGGTCAGATGTGAATATGAGTGAAGGAGCACAGATCAGGATGGGCATCGTACCACATGCTCCTTACACAATGTTTGCAGGACAGTTTTTTCATAATAAAAGTCAATTATGAAGTAGTTTGCTGCAACTCTTACTTTAAGTACCCCTCTTTATCATTTATAATAGAAAATGTAATAATACACTGAAATAAATTTAGTAAGGACCCATAAGTGGAGGCTGGAGGAATATTGTTATGGTAAAATAGTTTAAAACAATTTCTAATCTACCTTCATGATTTGAAATGGTTTTTATTGACTATAATTCAACAGAAAGCTACATTTTGCTTTCATATTATTTTCACATTTATGTCACAAGAGACATATTTTGTCGGTATTATTTCTGGCGTTTCATAACTTCTTCTATATTTTGTTGTACACTCTGACCTATAAACAGAGCAGTGGCCACATGTCAGCCCACATGAGAGCGATGGCAGAGCATGGCAGAGGAGCAGAGGTCAAAGAGAGCAAAGCAGATGCATGGCCATCTCAGGATTTTAATGTGTATGTAAATCCATACAAAGAAAAGAAGAAGATAAAGAAAGTAAGCAGACTGAAGTAGGAGGAGCCAGAGCATTCAGGTATCAAGCTCCTCCTCTTTTATGGAACCAGGTTCACCTTCAGTCCTGGAGTCTCCGCCCCCTCATGTGGACTGAAGACTTTCCTCTTGATGGTCTGATAGTGAGACCTGAACCAGGTTCACCTGGTCCAGACCTGGAGATGCTGCTATAGGCTGATAGGCTGCCTCCTGCCACGGCCCTACTGATGCCCCGCCCACTCCTCCTCTCCACCTCCAACTGCCTGATGGATGATGGAGGTCTGGATCGTGGTCCATGACAACTATGAACTATTCATACACTCTTTCATCCTCATTGATTGTGTTGTAACTCTGTAATGATTCCTTCTGGTCACATGACATCTGTTCTTCTGTCCATCCTGGAGAGGGGTCCTCCTCTGTTCTCTCCTGAAGGGTTCTGAAGCTTTTATTCCCAAGAAATAGTTATTCTATTTCTTGGGAGTTGTTCCTGATCCGATGTGAGGTCCTGGGACAGGGATGTTGTATGTGTACAGATTTTAAAGCCCTTTAAGGCAAATTTGTAATTTGTGATAATGGACGATATAAAATGAACTGAATTGAATTGAATGTCATTTGAATGTGATCTTTTGGGCTTGGTAGTGAGTGTGGCTTTATTGTCCCCGCCCGCCCCCTCATGAAGCCAGCACTGATCAAAGCACCGTAGATATCATGATTCCAGATTTCATGGCAAACCAACCAACTTTAAGAAATGTCCACCTGTTGGCGGTTCTACAGGAAAGACCCGGCATCGCCACGGTGCTGAGGATTCTTCCTCAAAGGGCCATCTCAGAAACATGTTATGATCAGCCATCCATTGGTTGTTCAAATATTTCAGTCCAGACCAAAGTGACAGGACCGGCTGACCAACCAAAAAGCACCCATTGTTCTTTGTCCTTTGCTCTTCCACTGTCGGAATACCATCCCACCACAAGGCCTCCCAGCCCCTCCCTGCCCCCAGCGTACGGAAGTGGCTCCTGGCTCTGGAGCCACTTTGTTTCGCTCGGTTTGGGACACGCCAGCTCTTCGTGCTCCTGGGGGCTGCGGCGGATCGTCTTGCAGCGGTGGCGTCACACACAAGGGGTCTTTGTGGAAAGAGACCCTTATCTGTCCACCAGCATCAACTTACTCCACGGCACAGAACCTCTCACATAAACCCACACTTTACACTTCAACCGCACACACACGTAAATGTGGGCAATGAGACGGCAAAATGAGCTCAGTAAGGCTCAAGTACTGAGGCATCGACACACACACACACACACACACACACACATACAGTAGCTTTCTTCCCTTTGTTACCCGTGAAAGGGTTTTTTCTATTTCTTGGGAGTTTTTCCTGATCCGTTGTGAGGTCCTGGGACAGGGATGTCTTATGTTTATAGATTGTGAAGTCCCTTAAAGGAACATTTGTAATTTGTGATATTGGGCTATAGAAAATAAACTGAATTGAATTGAATGTGCGTATCCATCGGTTCTGGATGCTATTTTGCAGGTGTGTATATTGCCTGCCATTATCTCTGTGGGTGTTCATAAGTTGCATATTATTAGAAGAAATGATAAATATGCAGCTGCAGCTACACAGAAAAGATATGAAATGAGGGAAAGCATATGGTCATACTGTGCAAACAATAACTCCTCTCCAGGGTGCATCTGCCTGCACACATTTACTTACACCCACACACACTTACCTCTTCAGACTCATGGATATCATCTTGCATTATTCCCCTCCTTATTGGTTTGCTTTGTTTCTTTGTTCAAGTCGCCATTGCACAAACCCAGAGAAAAATGTCTATTCATTGTTCAACTGTCCCCTCTCCCCTCTTTTCTTTTCACAAGCTAGGAACAGCAGTCAGGACTAGCCCATGTATTACAGTTTTGTTCAATCACTAACAAGCGCTCACCCATACTTCAGATAATTTTTCTAAACTCTTAACACAGACTCACACCTACAAAGCACAATTGGCCAAATGGATAATTTTCTTCTCAAAAGCACATTTTGTTAAATATATACTAACTCTTCATTTCAAAATAGAACACATCTCTTTCTGCAGACACTAACTTTACCAAAACACTGGAAATCTGACTCAAAATGAAATTATTCTGTCAAAGAATAACTCTTGTTTTCACTTCACAAGCTCCTTCCAGTCAATCAAAGTCCACCAGGTTTCAAAACACTGGCTGTTGCTGACATTACAAAAACTGCATAGATTTTTATGTTTCAGTTTTACAGGTATGTCCATGCAAAACATACAATCCACTGTTTTTACACTACATGTCTTGGTTGGGAACTGTATGTCCACATGTAATGTTCACATTCAAAAGCATTCCAGTCAAAAACTAATCCGTTTTTTTCTCTTTACTGTTTACTACATGAGGTACAGTATAAATACTGTTTACAGTCTGATGGAACAGAAAAGGTTTTACAGTCTTGCTTACAGTGAACATAATATCCAAGAAACAAACAAGAGCATTCTGAACAAAAACACAACGGCAACAAGTCCAGATAAAAAGGGGGGGAACTATTGTTCCTTTAAAAAAGTTACAGCAAATCCAAACTATTTATTTTTTATTTTTTTATTTTTTACAAATAAACTATGTTTTGGGACAACGGCTGCAACAGATGATTGAACAACATCCGGTTAGTCAATGTAGGCGGTGTCTGTGTGATCAACATCTCAACCGGTCATAATCAAAATGTAAATTCTAATCCAAAACTTGCTAAAACATATTTCTCAAAAACATTCCAAACCCTGACCTACCATCAGGAGGAGATGGGGAATCAATTGTTTGTTGTCTTGTTTTATAACTGATATCATTGCAGAACAGGTTTTGAGACTGTATCTAAGGTTTGGAATATTGTGTTTGCCATTGTGGGATGTTGTGTGTGAACATTCGTAAATACAGTTTTTTTCAGGCGCTACCAAGCGTTTGTCCAGTCAGTGGTCACATTTTCAAAACTCTAAACACAATGAGCACAGCATCGGTCTTTTGTGGCCGTACCATTCACACATTTCATGTCGTTTTCACACAATATGCAGTCAGTGAACACATTTCCACAATGCTTATATTTTCTTAACAGACAAGCTATACCTCCCAACAAAACGATGGATTGTTTTTGTATTATAAAAAATAAAAAAATAAAAAATAAATAGTTTGGATTTGCTGTAACTTTTTTAAAGGAACAATAGTTCCCCCCCTTTTTATCTGGGCTTGTTGCCGTTGTGTTTTTGTTCAGAATGCTCTTGTGTATTTTTTGGATATTTTGTTCACTGTAAGTAGTCCTGTCAAACTGTTTCTGTTCCATCAAACTGTAAACAGTATTTGTACTGTACCTCATGTAGTAAACAGTAAAGAGAAAAAAACTGATTAGTTTTTTACTGGAATGCTTTTGAATCTGAACATTACATGTGGACATACAGTTCCCAACCAAGACATGTAGTGTAAAAACAGTGGATTACATGTTTTGCATGCAAATACCTGTAAAACTGAAACATAAAAGTCTATGCAGTTTTTGTAATGTCAGCAACAGCCAGTGTTTTGAAACCTGGTGGACTTTGATTGACTGGAAGGAGCTTGTGAAGTGAAAACAAGAGTTATTCTTTGACAGAATAATTTCATTTTGAGTCAGATTTCCAGTGTTTTGGTAAAGTTAGTGTCTGCAGAAAGAGATGTGTTCTATTTTGAAAAGAAGAGTTAGTATATATTCAACAAAATGTGCTTTTGAGAAGAAAATTATCCATTTGGCCAATTGTGCTTTGTAGGTGTGAGACTGTGTTAAGAGTTTAGAAAAACTATCTGAAGTATGGGTGAGCGCTTGTTAGCGATTGAAAAAAACTGTAACATCGGCCTTCTCTTGTTGATGTTGAGAACCTGTTGATAAAACTGTATTTAATAGTGTACATACCTTATGTACAGTGTGTGTTTATATCTTTCTAATTATAGTGTGTTGTACCTCTGTTGACTCGGAGAGCCCTGCACAATAGTTCCAATGTGTCTAGACATATCTGTTGGACCAGGACAAGCCCACGAGGTTCTATGTTCGCTGTGTTTAGAGACGTCACACCTCGTTACTGAGTTCCTCTCAGCTTAAAGGTAATTAGGAGGATTACTCTCCTCCGTATTTTCCCTTTGAGCCCTGAGGAGGTAAGAACACAGAGCGTGGATCAGGGCGAACACTGTGGCCAAAGGGGATCATGCAGCGTCTGGTCGGGAAACATGTGGACAAAGAGAGTTTTCAAGGTCTGCTTGCAGGATTGTGAGGGACATGTCAGAGCTGAATAGCCAAAGTTCTCAAATGTTATCCTGTTTTACCAAATCAGTTCATCAATTATTTGGTAAACTCTTGTTTGAGACTATTCATTTCCTACCAAGTGTGGTTGAAGTGGCAGTAATACAGACCTCGAGAGAGAGAATGCTATGGAATAATTATGGAATGCTCCTTTAAGTACTGCTTTCTCAATGTGACTGGAATGGAAATGAGCATCATCTGCTGTGGAGTATTCAAGCAGCATCGCCCTGTGTGTGCGTCCATGATGTCCATTGTTGGGGTAATTGAGTAAATGGGCATTTAATTGGTTTTGCAGAGAGCACACGTTTGGATGTGGATAAACAGATTTCTCTGTCTGCGGCGTCAAAGATGACAGAGCACAGATAGTCAACCGGAGCTGCACGTGTTCGCCAGCACAGCCACTCAAGCTGAGACCAAACAATGAAGATACTGATGGCTAATTCCTGCTTCACGAAGGACGGCTCTGTCTGCAGGAGGAGGGAACATTCTCCCAGAATGTTCTTGGCAGTTCGGTGTCGACATTTCAGTGTCAGTCTTACACCGTTTGGTTTTTAACAACCCACCCACGACCGAATGAACGACATCGATAGGCAAACGGTCAACAATGATTCTTGTCATTATATTTGAAGTAAAGTGATCATTATTCCACTGAATTGCAATTTTATTTTGTCTCATCTCAAAATCAACTCTTTCATTCTCAGAATCTCCATTGTCTTATTTTCTTTTCCCGTTTCGTGAAACCTCCAGTGACTGCGTCCCAAACAGCATCCAGCTGTGTCAACAATAGATAGGAGCGTCATGAGATGAATAGTTAGCCCCACAGAGGATGTGCATCCGGCTCTGCAGCTCCATTCATTGATGCGTTGTTTTGGTTTTATTGCTCACAAAATACAGGCAGACATTTTTTAGTGAAAAGAATTGCAGCAAACAACAACATTGGGGACAAGTGAACACAGAGGAGCATTTAGCAGCTACAACGCCATCTGGGTAGAGACCCAAACAGAGCGAAAAACAGAACCAATGTCGATAGTCGCTATGGATAACTGTTCGCTAACACATGAGCCACATGAGCTTCATCTGCCCCCCGAAGAGCCCCCGAAGTATACTATAAGTATCAAATGACAACGTGAAAAAAGGGTACAATGTAGAGGTTCATCTTTTGGAGAGACTCCTTTCAGACAATTATCTCCTGAATCTGCAGCTCGGCTTTACAGAGCTTCATCCACGCTCACGTTCCAATGTACTGTCAGTACTATGAAGACTAAAGCCAGTTTAGCATCTTACCAGAGGTGCAAAAGAAAGCAGTAGAAGTGCAGCAATGTGCTGGATAAATACAATTTAGACCGTTATATGTATATAAAGTATATATATATATTACTTCTAATGCAGTACTTTTACATGGTGCCAATACTATGTATAGGGATTCCACCAGTGGCAGTTGGCTAAAGGTTGTATGGCTCACATCACCGTGTAACTGCTGGTCAACTTGGGAGCCAAACAGCTGAGATCACATTAAAATAAAATGAGAATTGATGTGGTCCACATGTCATCACCACCATGTCAGAGAGCACAGGATCTGGACTCACTCTGTCTCATCTCTCTGCGCTCTGTGTTTTGTTTGGTCCATCCTCCTCTCCCTCTCCCTTTCTCTCTTTCTCTCTCTCGCTGGCTGGGCTTCTGAGAGTGGAGGGGGACAGGCCGAGTCTTTGACTGGCCGGTGATGCTATCACTGTGTGCCGCACAGGCCGGGCTTTGTTTTCTTCCTCCTCCCCTCTCCTCTGCTTTCGCTGCGCTCACTTCGCCAGGTTCCCCGTTGCTCGTGGAATTTTTGGAACATGGAATAATGAGAGGTGTAAATCAAGACAGGGAACATCTGCAGCTTTCAGAAACACTCAATGGAAGTGTGGGAATATAAAGTGGATTTACAAAGGAGCAGAATGCATTCTTACCTCACCTCCAAAGCATTTGTACTTAGTTAGTAAAGTTGCGGGGCCAAAGTTGGAAACCTCACATGAACTGTTGCCCTCGCTTCATGCCATCTTCTAACAAACCATATCTTCTTCAAAGGAGACTTTCTCTCAGTTATTTGATCACGCCACAAACTGCAGCACAAGATGTAACACAGTCAAAATGCCCCGAACATTGCTAATGTGCATCGTGGAGTGAAACATTTTACTTTCAAACTGATGGGATATCAAAAGCAAAGAAGACTAGAGCCTGTATTCTCTGATATGGTATTCTCAGTGGGTGGAGAAAGTCTTCAACCACAAGAAGGAGCATCACCATTTAGTGGCATCACTCATTCTTCTGTGTGTCGGCTAATCCAGGTGGAAGAGAGTAAAGCGTCACCACTCCCCACTCGACTAATATCAACGCCTGGTTGTCTGATACGGACACACAGAGGCACCGAACCCTAACATCCTAACCCTAACCCACTGACCCTAACCCCCTAACCCTAACCCACTGACCCTAACCTCCTAACCCTAACCCCCTAACCCACTGACCCTAACCCACTGACCCTAACCCACTGACCCTAACCCCTAGCCCCTAACCCTAACCTCCTAACCCTAACCCCCTAACCCTAACCCACTGACCCTAACCCCTAGCCTCTAACCTCCTAACCCTAACCCCCTAACCCACTGACCCTAACCCCTAGCCTCTAACCCCCTAACCCTAACCCCCTGACCCTAACCCACTGACCCTAACCCCTAGCCCCTAACCTCCTACCCCTAGCCCCTAACCTCCTAACCGTAACCCACTGACCCTAAACTACTAACCCTAACCCACTGACCCTAACCCACTGACAACTAACCCCTAGTCCCTAACCTCCTAACCCTAACCCCCTACCCTAACCCACTGACCCTAACCCTTAGTCCCTAACATCCTAACCCTAAACTACTAACCCTAACCCCTAGCCCTAATCCTAGGGGTGTGTGTGTGTGTGGTGTTTGTGTCTGTGTGTGTCTGTGTGTGGGGGGGGGGTGTCTGTGTGTAACTTGGAGAGGATCTGTGTCTGATCCTTGTCCTCTCACTACAGGGGTTCCTCAAGGCTCCGTCCTGGGTCCCCTGCTCTTCTCTCTGTACACAAATTCTCTCGGCTCTGTCATTCGTTCGCATGGCTTCTCCTACCATAGCTATGCTGATGACACCCAACTAATCTTCTCGTTTCCACCGTCCGAAACACAGGTGGCGGCACGAATCTCTGCCTGTCTGACCGACATCTCTCAGTGGATGTCTGCTCACCACCTGAAGATCAACCCTGACAAGACTGAGCTACTATTCCTTCCAGGGAAAGGCTCCCCCACCCATGACCTGACTATCACCTTCAACAGCTCTGTGTTGGCCCCTACCCGGACTGCCAGGAACCTCGGGGTGACACTAGACAGTCAACTCTCCCTGACGGCCAACATCACTGTGACGACGCGTTCCTGTAGGTACATGCTGCACAACATCAGGAGAATACGGCCTCTTCTTACTCAGAAGGCGGCGCAGGTTCTGGTCCAGGCTCTGGTCATTTCACGCCTTGACTACTGCAACTCCCTCCTGGCTGGTCTACCTGCTAAGGCCATCCGACCTCTGCAGCTCATCCAGAATGCAGCAGCTCGACTGGTCTTCAGCCTCCCGAAATTCACCCACACCACTCCGCTCCTCCGCTCTCTCCACTGGTTACTGGTGGAGCAGCATCCGCTTCAAAACACTGGTTCTGGCGTACCGTGCTCTGAACGGATTGGGCCCCGTCTACATCCGGGATGTGGTCACACCGTACACCCCGGCACGTTCGCTCCGCTCGGCAACAGCCAATCGACTTGTGCCTCCTGCACCTCGAGCTAACCACTTGAAATCCAGACTGTTTGCTGTCCTGGCTCCTCAGTGGTGGAACGAGCTCCCCACTGACATCAGGACAGCAGAAAGTCTCTACATCTTCCGCCAGAGACTGAAAACACACCTTTAGACTATATCTGGATTAAAACACAGATTTGCACTTCAGTGGCACTTAAATAGCTCTTACTTATGGTACTTTTGTAGTTCGACTATGTTGAGGAAATGTTACTTCCTGTATTCTTGTTGTTCTTAGTTTGTACTCTAGGTTGAAATGCACTTATTGTAAGTCGCTTTGGATAAAAGCGTCTGCTAAATGACATGTAATGTAATGTAATGTGTGTGTGTGTTCTTGTCTGAGTGTGTGTGTGTGTGTGTGTGGTGTTCGTGTGTGTGAGCGTGTGTGTTTGTGTGTGTGCGTTAATGAATTAACTTGTCACCCAGAGCGACTATATGAATATGTATAAAGAATGTAAAAAAGATAGTGGAAACAATCAAAGCATCCCAGACTGAGAGGTATGAACTTGGGTCTTACATTTGCCACAAATCATAATACATACCCCCCCTGTGAAATGCCTGGGTCTCCAAACTGCATGTCCCAGTGTGTCGTGCAGGATCTGTATCATAAAGTAGCTGCTATAGAGCCGAGCTAAGATCACCTGATGACATCACAGTATTTCCTCGCACTTGTCAGAAAGGACCAATCCCCACCTCACGGAGTCCTGAGGGTGTAGTTTCTGTCCCTCTGTCACTGCAGAACATCGTGAGCTGCAGACGTGGCCCAGGGTTGATCCACAGGTCCTCACAATGTGACGTGAACACGGGGTTATCAGCCGGTGGATTAGCCTCTTCGCTCTTGTCCCAGCCTGCACACTACTCTCCTCGTGACGAGCCACTCGCTGGGTGAGGGAGAAGATCCTGTTCCTCACTCGCTTCTATAAAGAGATTCCAGGCCGGTCGTCTCTTTGGCGAGGTTCCCGGTTAATTACAGTTCACAACTGACAATACAACTTGATATCTAGTGATCTCCCCGCCACCCATGCATCATTAGCTCTGTCACTTGCACCTGTGCCCCATATTGAAAGTATCTGCCACACTAATACACACTGCATGTGGTCAACCTGAGATCCACTCAAACATATAATACACAGACATAACTCATCAAACACATAATACACAGACATAACTAATCAAACACATAATACACAGACATAACTAATCAAACATATAATACACAGACATAACTAATCAAACATATAACACACAGACATAACTAATCAAACATATAACACAGAGACATAACTAATCAAACACATAATACACAGACATAACTAATCAAACATATAATACACAGACATAACTCATCAAACACATAATACACAGACATAACTAATCAAACATATAATACACAGACATAACTAATCAAACATATAATACACAGACATAACTAATCAAACACATAACACACAGACATAACTAATCAAACATATAATACACAGACATAACTAATCAAACATAATACACAGACATAACTAATCAAACACATAACACACAGATATAACTAATCAAACATATAATACACAGACATAACTAATCAAACACATAACACACAGACATAACTAATCAAACATATAATACACAGATATAACTAATCAAACATATAACACACAGACATAACTAATCAAACATAACACACAGACATAACTAATCAAACATATAACACACAGACATAACTAATCAAAGATATAACACACAGACATAACTAATCAAACATATAATACACAGACATAACTAATCAAACGTATAATACACAGACATAACTAATCAAACATATAACACACAGATATAACTAATCAAACATATAACACACAGACATAACTAATCAAACATATAATACACAGACATAACTAATCAAACATATAACACACAGACATAACTAATCAAACATATAACACACAGACATAACTAATCAAACACATAATACACAGACATAACTAATGGATCCTACACTATCAAACCCAAAGTTCAGCTGTTGTTGAAAGAAAAGAAAGAAAGTTACACTTTTATTGATCCCAATGGATTCAGACATCGTCTCAGTAAACTGAAACCCTGTTGTTGTTGTTGTTGTTTGGTCATGAGCATGAAGAGCTACGTCCGCCAGTTAGCGATGGAAACACACAACAAGTGAACCTTTAGCTCTCCATGTGGTTCCTGTGTCTACTGAGTTACCATTTGGCTCTAACATGACTCTCATCACCAACATCGGATGTGACGTTGCTTTTCCAATTATTATGGTGTAACAAACTGGAGGTCCCGTGCTCGACATAAAATGAGAATCTGAATCCGATAGATACGTTTAACAATATTTAATGGCAAGAAGTCTAAGCAGTAAATTGAAGCTACGATCGTAGGGCCGACCGTAATATTACGCCACAGACTAACAGCAAAGTCGATGTGTTGTAACACGGAAGCAAATCCGAAGAGCAGACTCACCCTCACCACTTATTTATTGGCAACGGCATCCACCTCTCACACCTCTTAATCCTAAAGTTGGTCCATTGGTCAGTTCAGCGTACTGCCTCTGATGAGATAGGGAGGAGTGTTGGGACGCGAAATCTCTAGAGAACTCACCCTTTCCACCGTATTTTTATTAGCAACGCATCCACACCTCTTAATCCTAAAAGTTAGTTCCATTGGTCAGTTCAGCATGCTACACTCTAGTTGGCTTACGGCCAGGTCATAAAATAGCCGGGTCAAACGTCATGATCCCGCGACCAATATTACTTCCGGTCAGCTATGTGATGAAAGTTCCCTTTCACAATAAAAGTCCCACATGTCACTCTCCTGCGTCAAGCAACGTCACCGGCTTCCAACTCATGTGTCAACATTGAAACAATAAACTAACTTTCATTCTCATGCGGCGTACATATAATCATAAACACACATACAATTATAAACATTACTTCTGCCATTGACATAGAGTAGACATTACCCCTATGCTTCATAACACAACAACAATATCAATATTCTCCCTAATATTTCCTTTGATAATATCTTGCTATATGTATTAATTTAAAGCACAAATGTTCCCTATGTACATGTGCAAAGTCAAAATTGTTACGACCTCAGACACTTAGGAAGTAGGACCCAATTGCACGACCCGGGAGACAGAGATAAAGTATTTGTAAGTACTTTATTTTTCGGTTCGGCAGTGAACAAAATGAAAGCGCTCACGTAGTGAGGGATCAAAAACTTTTCAAGAGCATAACATAACCCGACCTGATCATGGCAAAAGACCAGACGAACTGACAAGGAACACTGGGAGACAGGGGAATTTAAGCACATGGTAACAAGACACAGGTGGGACCAATCAGGGGCGGGGCTGACACTGATGAGCATAGGAGACAGGTGTGATGACAGGTGAAAACAATCAGGAAGCCTGGAATGAGAGAAAGCGAACATAAATGACATGAATCTCTCTAGCATATCTGTCGGTGCACAACAGTACCCCACCCTCTAGGGCCAACTCCTGATGGCCCAGGCTGATTGTAAAAGTCGTGGATAAGAGTCTTGTCTACGATAAATGAAGCAGCTATCCAGCTTCTAGCCTCAGGACCGTAACCCTTCCAGTCTACCAGGAATTGCTTGCCCTCCCTATTACGGACCTCCAGTAGCTTACGGACCTTGTAAACGTCACCCCTTCAAAGAACTGGGCGGTGGAGGGGCTTGGAGGCGGGAACAAGTGTGCTCTCACACACGGCTTGATCTTACTAACGTGAAACGTTGGGTGCACTCTCAAGGTCCTGGGAGTTGCAAGCGTACCGACGCCGGGTTGATGACTCTGGACACTGGAAACGGACCCACAAATCTCGGAGCCAGTTTCTTTGAGGCGACATGGAGTGGTAAGTCTTTGGTAGAGAGCCAAACCTTTGGCCTGGACTGTAGGAGGGCGACCCTGCGATGAACGTCCGCAACAGCCTTCATCCGAGCTGAACTTGGAGAAGAGACTGGCAGCACCAGCTCAAACTCTGCGACAACGTCTGATCATGGCATGTGCCGATGGAACCCTCACCTCTTCCTCGTTGTTAGGGAAAAGTGGAGGCTGGAAACCATTGACACAATGGAATGGAGAGAGACCTGTGGCCCGTGGAAGGGTATTGTGGGCAACCTCGACCCATGTGAGGTGGTCACTCCAGGTGGTCTGGTTCGGGAGGCGAGACAACGTGGCGTAGTCTCTAGTTCTTGGTTCAGACGCTCCGACTGTCCATTTGACTGAGGGTGATATCCTGATGACAGGCTGACGGTGGCACCTATGAGTCGACAAAACTCTTTCCAGAAGGCGGAAATGAATTGTGGACCCTGTCGGAAACAATGTCATTAGGGAATCCATGGATCCTGAACACGTGATTCATCATGACCTCTGCGGTGACTTTGGCAGAGGAAGCTTGGTCAATGGGATGAAGTGAGCCATCTTTGAAAATCGATCAACCACTGTTAGAACCGTAGTCTTGCCTCTGGATGAGGAAATCCTGTCACAAAATCCATCGAAATGTGTGACCAAGGACGATGGGGAATCGGCAGCGGCTGGAGCAAGCCCATCTTAACTTGAGATGAGGTCTTATTACACACACACCGGACAAGCCGCTACATACTCGGCCACATTTTCTTCATGGATGGCCACCAGAAACGTTGTTGAATCCTGAACATTGTTCTGCTACTCCCGGATGGCACGAAGCACAGATGAGTGAGCCCAGTGGATGACCTTGGAGTGAAGAGCCTCAGGAACAAACAGCAGATTGTTGGGACACTCGCTAGGCGCTGGATTCATGACATTTGCCTCTTTAACGTCTGACTCCACTTGCCAGGAAAAGGCTCCGATCACCGGTTAAGTGGAAGGATGGTCTTGGGCTCTACCGCAAGTGGTTCGGGATCGTAAGACGAGACAAAGCATCGGGTTTTGATTCTGAGACCGGGACGAAAAGAGAGTGTGAAGTTGAATCTACTAAAGAAAAGTGTCCACCTGGCCTGACGGGAGTTGAGACGCTTAGCCTTTCTTATATATTCTAGATTCTTGTGATCTGTCCAGACTAAAACGGTTGCTCTGCACCCTCTAGCCAGTGTCTCCATTCCTCGAGGGCAGCTTTTACAGCTAACAATTCCTTGTTTCCCACGTCATAATTCCGCTCTGCCGTTGTCAACTTCGCGACAGGTAAGCACATGGATGCATCTTGTTGTCTTCTGCAGAACGTTGAGACAGTACTCCTCCAATTCCCTCATTGGAAGCATCCACCTCGACCATAAACTGGCGCTGGGGATCTGGAATGGTGAGTATGGGAGCTGATGTGAATCTATCTCTGAGAAGTTTGAAAGCAAGATCCGCCTGGGGGTCCACTTGAAGGAACCTTAGGAGAAGTCAGAACATGCAGAGGAGCAGCAACAGAACTGAAATTCCTAATAAACTTCCTATAGAAGTTAGCAAATCCTAGG
This sequence comes from Pseudoliparis swirei, assembly GCF_029220125.1. Lineage (NCBI taxonomy): Eukaryota > Metazoa > Chordata > Actinopteri > Perciformes > Liparidae > Pseudoliparis > Pseudoliparis swirei. Next base: position 24,513,255 of record NC_079410.1, on the reverse strand, counting down.
AACTGCTGGACCTTTTTCCTGGAGTCTGGTGTGGGCCACTGGGATACTGCACTGACTTTCCCAGGATCCATTTGGATATGATTAGGTGAGACTATGTATCCTAAGAAAGACACCTCTTCTGTGTGGAACTCGCACTTCTCTGCCTTGACATATAGCTGATTATCCAGTAGTTTCTGCAAAACTTGGCGGACATGGTTAACATGAGATTTAGCGTCTGGGGAGAAAATCAGTATGTCATCCAGATACACAAACACTGAAATATTCAAGAATTCCATAAAACCTCATTCACAAAAGCTTGAAAACAGCGGTGCATTGCACAGTCAAAAAGGCATTACCAAGTACTCATAGTGACCATTCTGAGTGTTGAATCAGTCTTCCTCATCCCTTGTTTTATTCTAACCAAGTGATATGCATTTCTTAAATCCAACTTGGTGAATATCTTGGCCGTTTGAAGCAGTTCAAAAGCAGATGACATGAGTGGCAGAGGATAGCGGTTCTTCACCGTAATGTCATTTAGTGGACTGTAGTCTATGCAAGGTCTCAGAGACCCGTCTTTCTTTTCCACAAAAAAGAATCCCGCTCCGGCTGAAGACGATGAAGGACGGATAATCCCTGATTTGAGTGAAGAGGAGATGTATTCATCCATTGCTGTTCTCTCAGGTCTCGAAATCGAGTAAAGTCTCCCCTTGGGAATGGGGGCTCCCGGTACGAGATCAATGGGACAGTCAAAATCTCGGTGAGGAGGTAGCGACAAGGCTTTAGACTTGTTAAAAGCTTCTTTTAAATCATGGTAACAGGAAGGTACCTTCTGTAGATCAGGATAGTCAGGGTGATCTATAATGATCCTACTAGAGTCTGTTGGTGCATTAACAGGTTGCGAAAGTTTACACCTGCCCTTACAATCCTCTCCCCATTCCTTAACTTTCCTGAAGGCCAGTCTATGTGAGGATTGTGGATCTTCAGCCAAGGAAACCCCAAAATAATCGGGTACTGATTCGACTCAAAAATATGAAATTGCATGCTCTCGGTATGGTCCTTATTTATAGTAATCCGTATGGGCTCAGTGCAATGGGTAACTGTGAACAACAAGCGGCCGTCTAAGGCACTGGCACTAACAGGATGAGATAGCGGGACAGTTTATATCTTTAGCTGTTTGACTAGGCCCCAGTCTATAAGGCTTTCGTCAGCCCCTGAGTCTATTAACACACCCTGGTCAATGGTCTGATTGTTAATACAAATGTCTACCTGAGTAACAGGTCGAGGAGGAAGTCTGCGAAACTTGCTCACCAGCGCCCTCCTTTGACTGGTGAGCACGATCTTTTCCCGGGCACAGGCGAGTTGATGACCCGGCTGGCGCAGTAGAAACAGCAACCCTCCGTGACGGCGCTGCCTCTCCTCCAGAGAAAGCCTGGTTCTTCCAAGCTGCATGGGTTCACGAGTCATTCGGAAGTGTAGTCCTCTGATGGTCCGGTAACATGAGCTGGAAATCCTCCGCTGGCGCGCGACCCTCGAGGCGAATTCTGGAAGCTGGGAATAACATCTCGGTTGCGTCGGCGCTCCTCTCTCTTTCGAAGACGGTTATCGATCCGGATGGCCACAGCGATGAGGATTCCAGATCCCGGTGTCTCCAGTGGAGCCAGCTGGTCCTTTATCGGTTCCGAAAGTCCTGTCATGAAGGCGTCACGAAGAGCGGAACATTCCATCCGCTGTCCGCTGCTGCTGTACGAAACTCGATGGCATAATCAACCACCTGGCGGTTGAGCTGACTTATTTGAAACAGTCTTCTGCTGGCCTCCGTAGCAGGCGATGAGTGGTCAAAATGCGCCTCATAGTCTCTATGAAATCGGCCAATGAGTAACATAGTTCGGTGTCTCTAGACCATTCTGCAGTAGCCCAGGCTGCAGCTCTTCCCGTTAAATGAGACACAATAAACGCCACTTTACCATGCTCAGATAGACAGACTGCTGGGTTGTGTTGAAAATGCAGATCACACTGTACCAGAAAGGCTCTGCAATTCGAAGAGTCTCGGAAAATCTCTCCGGAAGAGCCAGCCGTAATGGGAGAAACAGCCTGACCTGGGTCGTCAGCTGGAGTATTGACAGGCAAATTCTCAGCTGTGGATGACGTCACCGGAGGAGCAGTCTGTTGATGAGTGAAAAAATTATTCATTTGGGCAACCAGTTGTTGCATCTGTGTAGATAATTCTTCCTGAACCCCGGCCTGGCGTCCTCTCAGCTCTTGTATTTCCGGCTGACTTTGTCCAGTTTTTCCTCGTGATGAAAATCGTCACGCCCTGTACCGACAGGCGGCGTGAAGCGTTCTTGGGTCGGCTGGGCCCATAATGTGGTCAGTCCGTTCTGTTACGACCTCAGACACTTAGGAAGTAGGACCCAATTGCACGACCCGGGAGACAGAGATAAAGTATTTGTAAGTACTTTATTTTTCGGTTCGGCAGTGAACAAAATGAAAGCGCTCACGTAGTGAGGGATCAAAAACTTTTCAAGAGCATAAGATAACCCGACCTGATCATGGCAAAAGACCAGACGAACTGACAAGGAACACTGGGAGACAGGGGAATTTAAGCACATGGTAACAAGACACAGGTGGGACCAATCAGGGGCGGGGCTGACACTGATGAGCATAGGAGACAGGTGTGATGACAGGTGAAAACAATCAGGAAGCCTGGAATGAGAGAAAGCGAACATAAATGACATGAACCTCTCTAGCATATCTGTCGGTGCACAACAAAAATGACCTCTTACAACTTAACACTATACAGAGATACGTTGACATCAGAAACTGTGGAATATTGTACCAGACTGTTCAAACTCGCAGGGCAAAGTTGAACACGGGTGATATGAGAAAAAGTGAATATTTGCAGACATGCAGTGTCATGTGACCTGGACCTCGTGACACTTTGTCTCTCTCTCTCTCCCGTGCCCTCCTTCCCTCTGGCGGCCTGCTCCTCCAGCAGCATGGTGCCCGTGGTGATGCTCTGCTCCTGGCCGTGTCAGAGCTCCGTCTGCAAGCCAGCCGAATCTCTTGAGGCATCAGTTTTGTATATTGGTTCATAAAAAGTGAAGTTGAAAAGTCTAAATCAGCAGACCACATCCCATCCACCTCCGAATACTGAGCCCCTCCAAGTTCCCCGAGTCAACAACAACGATGGATCTTCTCGAGCCTGTTCTCAGGCCGTGACTGTGTGGGGGGCCGGTGGGCTCCGCCTGCTGCAGGAGGATTGGCAGCTGTCCAATTCCACGGGAAGAAAGTCAAAGCCAAGTCATTAGAGGTGAAGAGGTCCTGTAATCATGACAGGCTGTCAGTGAGCCCAGACAGACCGCTCTCAACTCTTTGTCTCACACACACGCAAAAAATAGTGTGTAAAATGTGTGTGTGTGTGTGTGTGTGTGTGTCTAGCATAGATTAGAATGTGCTGGTCAAGAGGACAGAGAGGATCGATGGTGGAGCTCAGTCAGTCATGGCCACAGACGCCTCTGACACACTCAAAGGATACATTGGTGTATCAGTATTTGGTGAAGGGTCCACTACATCACACACACACACACACACACACACACACACAGTTTATTTGAAACCATTTTTGGTTTGACATCCTTTTTCAGAAGCCACCATAACAAAACTGCTTTTGACGCATTAACTTTATTAATAATAATAATAATAATCTGTCCTTTATTGGGGAAATACTTCTCTGCATTTGACCCGTCCCTGTTAATAAGGAGCAGTGGGCTGCGTGAGAACGGGTTTGATAGCGCTCCAATTGATTGTGGTTAGAAGTTGCAGGGTCAAGACAAATGAAACACTCTGTATGGATTATGTGATATCAAATGAATTAAACTCTATGCGATCATTTTAATTATGGGATATATTAAGTGATTGTGGAAAGAATCCAGAAAACTTGACTTTGAGTTGCAACGCTGGAAAAGGCAAAAGATCAGGAGATCTCTTTGGGCCGCCCGCCGGGCCGGTAACCGATCGACGCCGGTCACTGGATCTCTGTTCCAGGGGACATTTCTTCTGTAATTATTAGTGTGATTCTCTTTGTAATTGTGTTCGCTTCACTTGTGATACAAATCATGTTTATTTAGGTCATTTAGGTTTCTGAAGTTCGGTCGGCTGCATCTCATGGGGCGAGCGGTCGTCCCGTAACCACAAGGCAGCCGGTTCGATCCCCGCTCTCCCCAAAGGTCATGCTGAAGAGTCCTTGAGCAAGGCACTGAAGCCCCAGTGACTCCCCTGCAGCTGTGAGCGATGAACCGCCTTCTCCAAAGAGAGGTTTCTCTGCATGAGGATTCATGACACTAACCCCTCACTAGCAGACTGCTCCATCGGCAGCAGTTCCCTTGGCGCACATGTTTAAAGACACTAATGACTCAAGTGGCGAACAGCGGCCTCCTGGACCACGCTGCTGTGCTTGTGTGCCCCTCTCTCCTGATGGGGTCATCCCACTTGTTACACGACGTCAGTTGCTCTGACGGTCCAATAAGAATTCCGTTTTTTTTCTCCATGGAGTTATTGAAAGCTTGGTGGATGAGGGTCAGAGACAGAGGGGCACTGACCACCCATCAGCACTCGACCAGCTGGTAGAGACCTGGTTGGTTGTGGTCATTCAACAGAGCTTTGGGTTGGATCAAATACATCTTCAGTGTAGGCGTGCCGAGACTCTCTGCCTCCACGTTATTATTTACGTTTCATCTCCCGGGTGACATCACAAATGAACCGTGGGTCCTGTGGAATGGAGTTGTTTATTTACTTAATAAAGCCGACTGAGCACAACTGAGAACCTGGTTTGAGCCTGGATTATTGTCCCTTTAATGTCGCACAGTCAGGGAGAAAGGGCTCTCGGGATTCTGACATATTGGACATGTTACTCTGTAAGATTACACTAAGAAGGCCACACACCACGACGGATGCTCTTCACAGTGAGCGAACCATGTGACCATATGTTGTCATGTACACATTGAAGAAGATGCAGCCTCCAGCTCTGGGGACTGAGCTGTGCGTAAACACATTCATACAGAATGAACGCACACAGGGAGAGCAAGACATGAACCCCGCCCCTCCCTCTTCATCTATTCTTCTTCTTTTTCCTTTGTAGTCTTGTATTTGTCTTGTAGCTTTCTGTTGCGTCTTTTGTTTGTTACGCTTGCTGGATGTCTTTATTCCTGCTTTTTTTTTTTTCTGTCTGGAGGATTACTAGCCAGGAAAAAGAAACTCCGAGGACCGTAAAACGTACTCAGTGGAAATTAGTTGTATGTTTTTCTATTTATTGAAAGTTTGGTTAGGAATTTTCACAATTCAAGCAGAGTTTCAATGGAGGTGTCCCCTGAATTACTGAATCCTAAGAACATATGTCAACATCTAGTTGTTGTTGTTGTGCAGCCACTAAACAACAACACTTCATTGGACCTTATTTCAGACCAACACAAACAATGTCATTGAACTCAACTGAAAGTTTCTAACTTGTAACTGGACTTAGAAGTTTGTAATCTTGACTATCAGACTTGTGGCTTTTGAACACTGTAGTGTTAGTAATTCATCAGGTCTACCAAACCTCTCTTTCCACACTTGATGAAGGATATACTTCATCAAGTGTGGACCACCAAGGCATTTGGTTCTCGCCTTAAACGCCATCTCACTTCATTTTGAAAGTTATTAATATTGATATAGAGCCTGGCGGCACAGTACAATAGAGGAAAGATATTTAAAATAAAATGTATATACATAATTTGATGTTCGTGATATTATTTTTTTTCTAAGTTATCAGTAGTTCACATTTGCCTTTTATTATTATTGTTACTGTCTTTCTTTTTCGTTTTCTTTTGGTTTTCTTTTTCTTTTTCCTGTTCTGGTTTTTTGTTGTTGTTGTTGTTGTTGCTTGTACGACATTTTATGTTTTGATCCATATGTGTGTGTACTGTCTGTGTGCCTGGAGTAGTTGGGAGGGGGTTAAAGGGTTCGGGGCGGGGGCTACAGACCTCGGCCTTTGGACGGTCCTAACATACTGGTAACAATAAAGACAGCATGTTGGCACCACTGCTTGAATACCAGGTCACATTAGCACTTACATGGATTGATTGTATGGACATATTAATATATTTTAATAAACGGGCAGCAGTGAGTGGATTTGCTGGTGAAGAAAGTCTTTTCAAATCTTTATCTTTGGTGAATGCTCCCGCTGACCAATAGCAAACCGAAAGAGGGGAAATAGAGAAATCTATTGTAGCTTATTTATCCCCACTGCGGGACGAATAAAGGATTATCTTATTTTATGCAAAGTAGCACCTGTCCATCAGGACTAACAACTCATAACATGTATACACCGCACGTCTAAGGCCTTCTGCATTGCCTTCTCGTTTCTAAAGCCTTTTGCATCAGTGGTGTGTTCGACTTCATATAAAGAGTGAGAAAGTCCATTGAGGGAGGAGGTCGGGTTAGGGTCAGGGTGGCGGGGTCAGGGTCAAACAAACACGGTTGTTCAGCCAGGAGATGGTTGTTCATGTCGCTTGTGAAACCAGGTCAATATTGACTTGAACAGTCTTTTCCTGAGCTTCATCAAGTGTTCACTGTTTGTTGCCTAAACCTAATCAAGCAAACGGAAAAACTAAGTAAACCTACGTTTTAAGTGTGTTTACATGTAATGAGTGGAAACTGTATGCTTCCTCGGAACACTAAAGATTCCTGTGAATGAGAAAAAAGACTGGCTGAGGGGTCACTGAGGGGTCACTGAGGGCCACTGACCAAACAGAGCTGTTGGATGAGTTGGGAGTGACAGCATCATAATGAGGGGCTATATATACGTGTCTGTTTATATTGTGGCATATGAGCATACCTGTCCACTCTGACAACAATGCAGGTCAAGGTAGAGTGTGAACTGCTTAGGGACCGTCACATCCTCACTTTACTGTGTTTGCACGACAGAGAGCTCAAATGTCAAAGGTCAGAGGACCTAACCCACAGTGATCGGTACAGTCGAGAGGAAGTCCACAGTCTTGCTCGGTGCTGAGTGAACAGCCGACTGCTCAACATCATGAGAACCAAGGAGCTGGTTGTGGATTTTAGAAACAAGGAGGCAAAGACACACACACACACCCCAGCAGTGGGTCTGCCATGGGTTATTAATACAACTGAACATCATTAATACCAATCTCCTGATCGGTGAGGTTTTCTAGTCTGCACAAAAATTGGGCCTTCAAATTCCTCGTCCGTTGTGCTGTGATGTACAAACCTCGAACCCACTGATATTTTTATAAATCATCCCAATTTACACTATGCCACTGGCCAATGTACGTACACAAAATACACAAACTACACAAACTACACACAGGTGAAGGGGACCCGACAAGAAGGGTCTCGGTAATAGGTCGATCCAGCCATGCTGTGTTTTAGTACAAGACATCTCTCATCTTTCCATTCCTTTCCTCTTCTGTTTCATCTCCCATCTCCGTTGTCGTCCACATGTTCTCGTGTTATTCCACCATAACATCCAATCGCCCGTCACCTGATGATGAGCTGGGATGCAGCTCGTCATCAGCCAATCATATGGATCCGTGTTGATGATGTCTGGAGCGTGAGGAACAATTTTTTTTTTATGGTTTATTTAATAAGGGACAGTGCACATTGATAAAAAACATTGCAGTAAATGTGCCAGAGTTAGCCAAGAGGCTATTTTTCATCTGTAGTCCCAGCTATTGTTTTTGGACTGGCTCCTCCTCCTTTTTCTATCTCCACCACAATGGACCGAACCTGTCATTGAGGCTCTCACTGTTTAAGCCAAAAGAGCTAATTCATTCATTTATATTTATGTATGCAAAACCCCTTCAACTCTGACTTTAAAACAATGCAAATGGTATTGAGTGGCTTTGTTCATTTCTCTCTTTTTCTACATCCCTAAAAGCCTCCGATAGATGATCAGAACCTTTGTGCTGCAGTCGTGCGCCAGTGAATATCAGGAAATAACGAAACCACGTTAGCTGATAAGACAAACGAGTCCGCCTCGGTGCGTTGGTGCGCGATGTTTTTTGTTGTCTTCGTCTTTACTGTTTTCTGCTGTGATTCCCGGAGCTCTTTCACCAGAGAAGAGCTCATGAACATCAGGGGAACAACTCCAGCGGATTTATTTCCAACGTTTTTAACTTCTGTGGAGTTACTGGACATTTTTGTGAAAGGTGTCCTCACCTTCGCTCAGCGGTGAGACGCCGTCGGAGGGAAACTTTCAGAAACATGCGGCTACGAAACAGGGATCTCGTACAAGCGCTGCCGGGCATATTTCTCTCCAATGTCCGCTCACTGTGCAACAAATTGGACGAACTCCAGCTGCTGGTGGGGAGAGACAGAGACTTCTCCTCATCCTCGCCCCTGTGTTTCTGGAATCATGGCTAAGTGGATCGATACAGATTCTGCGCTCCAGCTCGCTGGCTTCCAGCTATTCCGGCGGACGGACCGCAGACTCTCCGGAAAAAACAAAGGGTGGAGGAATCTGCTTCTACCTCAACAACGGCTGGTGCGACGTAACGGTGATTCTACAGCACTGTTCGCGCGGACCTGGAATCTGTTATCATTCACTGCAAACCCTTCTACTCCCCACGTGAGTTCGCTTCATTCATCCTGGCGGAGTTTACATGCGCCAGGGCGTGCAAGAGGCACAGCGGACCCTCGCCGAACAGATACGGTGTGTGGGCGGACCTTCCCGGACTCTTTAGTTATTGTACTGGGGATTTTAACAAAGGAAACCTCAGCCACGAACTCCTAAATATAGACAGTTAATTAAATGCCCTACTAGAGAAAGGCATTCTGGACCACTGCTACACAACAATCAGCAGGGCCTATCACGCTCCTCGAGCTGCACTGGGAAACTCTGACCACGTCATGGTTCATCTGATTCCCTCATACAGGCAGAGACTAAAGCTCTGCAAACCTGTGGTGAGGAAGTTCAAGAAGTGGACCAGTGAGGCTCTGGACGATCTCAGGCGTGCTTGGACTGTACTGACTGGGATGTCTTCAGGACTGCTACCAACAGCCTGGATGAGTACACAGAGGCTGTAACTTCCTACATCAGCTTCTGTGAGGACAGCTGTATTCCATCCAGCTCCAGGGTGAGTTATAACAACGACAAACCCTGGTTCTGTGAGCTCAGGAAGCTAAGACTGCAGAAGGACCAGGCATTCAGGAGTGGGGACAAGGACCTGTACACAGAGTCAAAATACAGGTTTAGCAAGGCGGTGAGAGATGCTAGACGGCTGTACTGTGAGAAACTGCAACAGCACCTCTCAGCAGACGACTCTGCTTCTGTCTGGAGAGGCACAGGCAGATCACCAACTACAAGCCCAAATCACCCCTCCATGAACAATGTGCTTCTGGCAGGCAGGCTCAATGAGTTTCTACTGCAGCTTTGAAAGACAATGGAGCAGTCCTGAGACCATCCCCACAGCCCCATCAACAAGCCACAGACCATCAGCCCACCTCCCCCAGCCCATCAGGGGCTCACACCTCTGGAGCACCCTCCATCAACTCAGCGACGACCCTCGTCATCCTGGAAAGAGCGTCAACAGGCTGTTTAAAAGCAGAACCCCGCAAAAGCAGCGGGCGGACTCCGTCCCCTCCACCCTGAAGCACTGTGCTGACCAGCTGTCTCAGTGTTCACTGACATCTTCAACACCTCCCTGGAGACATGCCACGTTCCAGCCTGCTTCAAGGCCTCCACCATCATCCCGTCCCCAAAAACCCAAGATCACAGGACTCAATGACTACAGGCCCGTCGCCTGACCTCTGTGGTCATGAAGTCCTTGAGCGCTGGTCCTGTCACACCTCAAGACCATCACCGACCCACTCCTGGACCCCCTGCAGTTCGCCTACAGAGCCAACAGGTCTGCAGACGATGCAGTCAACATGGCCCTTCACTACATCCTCCAGCATCTGGACTCCCCAGGAACCTACGCCAGGATCCTGTTTGTGGACTTCAGCTCTGCTTTCAATACAATCATCCCGTCCTGCTGCAGGACAAGCTCTCCCAGCTGCACGTGCCCGACTCCACCTGCAGGTGGATCACAGACTTCCTGACCGACAGGAAGCAGTACGTGAGGCTGGGGAAACACGTCTCAGGCTCCCGGACCACCAGCACGGGTTCCCCAAGGCTGTGTTCTCCCTCTGCTGTTCTCCCTGTACACCAACAGCTGCACCTCAGTCACCAGTCGTCAAGCTCCTAAAGTTTGCGGATGACACCACCCTCATTGGGCTCATCTCTGGTGGGACGAGACCGCCTACAGGTGGGAGACTGACCACCTGGTGACCTGGTGCAGCCAGAACAACGCTCTAAAGACAGTGGAGATGGTTGTGGATTTCAGGAGGAATGCAGGCCACCCGCCCTCTCATCCTGTGTGACTCCCCGTCGGCTGTGGAGTCCTTCCGCTTCCTGGCCTCCATCATCACCCAGGACCTCAAGTGGGAGCTGAACATCGGCTCCATCACCAAGAAGGCCCAGCAGAGGATGTTCTTCCTGAGGCAGCTGAGGAAATTCAACCTGCCAGGGAGAATGATGGTACAATTCTACTGCCATCGTTGAGTCCATCATCTGCTCCTCCATCACCGTCTGGCACCCCTGCAGCCACAGCCAAAGACAAGCGCAGGCTGCAGAGCATCATCCTCGGCCGAGAGGGTTATCGGCTGCAATCTGCCTTCCCCTCCAGGTCCTGTTCACTTCAGGTCACTGAAGCGGGCCAGAAAGATTGTCGCTGACCCTCCCACCCTGGACACTCCCTGTTCAGTCCTCCTCTGGGAGGCTGCATGTCCATCATGACAAAGACCACCCGCCACACCAAAAGTTTTTCCGTCGGCAGTCGGGCTCATCAATGGAACCGGGACTGACTGACTGTCACCCCCCAGGACTACCACCTCTTCTTCCACCTTCCTCTCTCCTCCTTCTTCCCGCTCCTTCCTCTTCTCCTCCTCCCTCTTCCTCCACCTCCTCCTCCTCCTTCTTCTTCCTCCTCCACACACGCCACTTTAACATGCACTTTAACTTGAGGCCTCCTCCACACACACGCCACTTTATTTACATGCACTTAAACTTAATCACACGCCACGCGTAACATACACTTTTAACTAAAACACACCACTTGAAGCACACACCCAAACACTTTCACATTATTTGTTGTCTTTATGTCGTGTTGATTGTTGTTTGTTTGTCATGTCAAATGTTGCACCTTCCATAAAAAATTCCTCGTTTGTGTAAACATTCCTGGCAATAAAACTGTTTCTGATTCTGATTCTGATTCTGATTCTGCTGTAACCACAACTAGGGGGCTGAGAGGAAATAGGCATCTTTTATTGCTTCAACTAACTTTATATATGCCACATTGTGTTTACTTTAATGGGTTTATATATATTTAAAAAGTAGAACCTTGATTTACTTACATTTAACGTCACATTTATATTGCAACTAACCTGCATTCTTTTACACAGTTTATCGAGCAATATTTCAGAAAAGATGCAATGAATAGTCAACAACTATGGTGTAAATAAGTGAATAGCCACAGCAATCATTCTTGCCATAATCTCATTGATAATATACCTTACTATGTGAAAAGATATGTGGTGTTCACGAGGGATGACTCCACCGTTGTCCTGGTGGATGCATGTTCTACTCCTCAGGTTTAAATAGAGGACAGAGAGAGACATGTGATGATGTGTGTATGCAGTTACATGCAAACTCAAGTCATTTGGAATTGTTAGGTTGTCATAGTTTATTTTGATAACATCTGCAGAGGTCTTATGTTTTAAATTAATACATATAGAAAGATATTATAATAGAAAATATTAGGGAGAATATTGATATTGTTATTAATGTATTATGAAGTAGGTAATGTTTACTCTATGCAAATGTAAATGGCAAGAATTAATGTATATTGCATGAGAGTGACTGTATATTATTATAGATTGACAGGCGGTTGAGTGACTCACAATAATAAGGAGGCTTTTATTGTGAAAGTGACTTTAATGTGGACAATAACAAGATGGGACTCTTATTTTGAAAATACTTGTTTAGCGACTTGACCGGAAGTGACGTTTTGACCGGGGCAGTGAGATTGAGTATAAACTCCGTGGATTAGAAAATTGGGTCTCTTCCACAGGTATTCTCGGCGTCGGAAGGAGGCGGAGGGCCGATGAAACATCACGATCGTGAAGCCTTGAACGTTTGTGTGGCAGCTGTGTCTGATTTGGCCTCGGCTGCTGGTGATTGGCAATCACTCAGCCAAGGCGGTGAGAGATGCTAACGACTGTACTCTGAGAAACTGCAACAGCAGCTCTCAGCAAACGACTCTGCTTCTGTCTGGAGGGCTCAGGCAGATCACCAACTACAAGCCCAAATCACCCCACTCCATGAACAATGTGCTTCTGGCAGGCGAGCTCAATGAGTTCTACTGCCGCTTTGAAAGACAATGGAGCAGTCCTGAGACCATCCCCACAGCCCCATCAACAAGCCACAGACCATCAGCCCACCCTCCCCAGCCCATCAGGGCTCACACCTCTGGAGCACCCTCCATCAACTCAGCGACCCTCGTCATCCTGGAGAGACCGTCAACAGGCTGTTTAAAAGCAGAACCCCGCAAAGCAGCGGGCCCGGACTCCGTCCCCCTCCACCCTGAAGCACTGTGCTGACCAGCTGTCTCCGGTGTTCACTGACATCTTCAACACCTCCCTGGAGACAAGCCACGTTCCAGCCTGCTTCAAGGCCTCCACCATCATCCCGTCCCAAAAACCCAAGATCACAGGACTCAATGACTACAGGCCCGTCGCCCTGACCTCTGTGGTCATGAAGTCCTTTGAACGCTGGTCCTGTCACACCTCAAGACCATCACCGACCCACTCCTGGACCCCTGCAGTTCGCCTACAGAGCCAACAGGTCTGCAGGCGATGCAGTCAACATAGCCCTTCACTACATCCTCCAGCATCTGGACTCCCCAGGAACCTACGCCAGGATCCTGTTTGTGGACTTCAGCTCTGCTTTCAATACAATCATCCGTCCCTGCTGCAGGACAAGCTCTCCCAGCTGCGTGCCCGACTCCACCTGCAGGTGGATCACAGACTTCCTGACCGACAGGAAGCAGCACGTGAGGCTGGGGAAACACGTCTCAGGCTCCCGGACCACCAGCACGGGTTCCCCAAGGCTGTGTTCTCTCCCTCTGCTGTTCTCCCTGTACACCAACAGCTGCCTCCAGTCACCAGTCCGTCAAGCTCCTAAAGTTTGCGGATGACACCACCCTCATTGGGCTCATCTCTGGTGGGACGAGACCGCCTACAGGTGGGAGACTGACCACCTGGTGACCTGGTGCAGCCAGAACAACCTGGAGCTCAGCGCTCTAAAGACAGTGGAGATGGTTGTGGATTTCAGGAGGAATGCAGCCCCACCGCCCCTCTCATCCCGTGTGACTCCCCCGTCGCCGCTGTGGAGTCCTTCCGCTTCCTGGCCTCCATCATCACCCAGGACCTCAAGTGGGAGCTGAACATCGGCTCCATCACCAAGAAGGCCCAGCAGAGGATGTTCTTCCTGAGGCAGCTGAGGAAATTCAACCTGCCAGGAGAATGATGGTACAATTCTACACGGCCATCGTTGAGTCCATCATCTGCTCCTCCATCACCGTCTGGCACCCTGCAGCCACAGCCAAAGACAAGCGCAGGCTGCAGAGCATCATCCGCCGGCCGAGAGGGTTATCGGCTGCAATCTGCCTTCCCTCCAGGTCCTGTTCACTTCCAGGTCACTGAAGCGGGCCAGAAAGATTGTCGCTGACCCCTCCCACCCTGGACACTCCCTGTTCGAGTCCCTCCTCTGGGAGGAGGCTGCGGTCCATCATGACAAAGACCACCCGCCACACCAAAAGCTTTTTCCCGTCGGCAGTCGGGCTCATCAATGGAACCCGGACTGACTGACTGTCACCCCCAGGACTACCACCTCTTCTTCCACCTTCCTCTCTCCTCCTTCTTCCCGCTCCTTCCTCTTCCTCCTCCTCCCTCTTCCTCCTCCTCCTCCCTCCTCCTTCTTCTTCCCTCCTCCACACGTCACTTTAACATGCACTTTAACTTGAGGCCTCCTCCACACATGCCACTTTATTTACATGCACTTAAACTTAATCACACGCCCGTAACATACACTTTTAACTAAAACACACCACTTGAAGCACACACCCAAACACTTTCACATTATTTGTTGTCTTTATGTCGTGTTGATTGTTGTTTGTTTGTCATGTCCAAATGTTGCACCTTCCGCCAAAAAAAATTCCTCGTTTGTGTAAACATTCCTGGCAATAAAACTGTTTCTGATTCTGATTCTGATTCTGATTCTGCTGTAACCACAACTAGGGGGCTGAGAGGAAATAGGCATCTTTTATTGCTTCAACTAACTTTATATATGCCACATTGTGTTTACTTTAATGGGTTTATATATATTTAAAAAGTAGAACCTTGATTTACTTACATTTAACGTCACATTTATATTGCAACTAACCTGCATTCTTTTACACAGTTTATCGAGCAATATTTCAGAAAAGATGCAATGAATAGTCAACAACTATGGTGTAAATAAGTGAATAGCCACAGCAATCATTCTTGCCATAATCTCATTGATAATATACCTTACTATATGAAAAGATATGTGGTGTTCACGAGGCATGACTCCACCGTTGTCCTGGTGGATGCATGTTCTACTCCTCAGGTTTAAATAGAGGACAGAGAGAGACATGTGATGATGTGTGTATGCCGTTACATGCAAACTCAAGTCATTTGGAATTGTTAGGTTGTAATAGTTTATTTTGATAACATCTGCAGAGGTCTTATGTTTTAAATTAATACATATAGAAAGATATTATAATAGAAAATATTAGGGAGAATATTGATATTGCTATTAATGTATTATGAAGCAATGGGGTAATGTTTACTCTATGCAAATGTAAATGGCAAGAATTAATGTATATTGCATGAGAGTGACTGTATGTTCGTATTATAGATTGACGAGGCCGGTTGAATTCCGTGAAGTGACTCACAATAATAAGAGGCTTTTATTGTGAAAGTGACTTTAATGTGGACAATAACAAGATGGGACTCTTATTTTGAAAATACTTGTTTAGCGACTTGACCGGAAGTGACGTTTTGACCGGGGCCAGTGAGATTGAGTATAAAACTCCGTGGATTAGAGAAATTGGGTCTCTTCCACAGGTATTCTCGACGTCGGAAGGAGGGCGGAGGAGCCGATGAAGATCACGATCGTGAAGCCTTGAACGTTTGTGTGGCAGCTGTGTCTGATTTGGCCTCGGCTGCTGGTGATTGGCAATCACTCAGCAGCCGAGGCCACCCTTATAAAGCTGCCACTCGAGAGTGGAGAGGTGAGCAGAGGCACGTGTTTTGCGGTCTGCTTGGTGTCGTGTGTGGGCCAATAAAACATGTCTTGGAACCAAACCTCGTGCTGTCTGGCGGATCCTTGGTGCTGGGGGGGGAAACCCACGGGTGGCGGCCTCGGGCGTGCTACATTGGAGCCCAACGTGGGGCCCCTGAGGACCCAGTGCCTGAAAGGGAGGGAGCCAGACCAGGAGGAAGAGCTGATGAGCAGCTTGGGCCAGATACTGGCCCGGATAGAGGAGATGGGGCGGGCACAGGCGGAGGAGAGCCGCCTGTTCCTCGGAACCCTCCGAAACCCGCTGGGGCAGACTCCCGTTCCCCGTGACCCGTCGCCGCAGCCGACCCCCGAGGTCCAGGACCCATCGGAGCTGCCGACCCCAGAGCCTCAGGACCCGTCGGAGCTGCCGACCCCTGAGGTCCAGGAGCCGTCGGAGCTGCAGAACCCCGAGGTCCAGGACCCGTCGGAGCTGCCGACCCCAGAGCCCCAGGACCCGTCGGAGCTGCCGACCCCTGAGGTCCAGGAGCCGTCGGAGCTGCCGGACCCAGAGCCCCAGGACCCGTCGGAGCTGCCGACCCCAGAGCCCCAGGACCCGTCGGAGCTGCCGACCCCCGAGGTCCAGGAGCCGTCGGAGCTGCCGGACCCAGAGCCCCAGGACCCGTCGGAGCTGCAGAACCCCGAGGTCCAGGACCCGTCGGAGCTGCCGACCCCAGAGCCCCAGGACCTGTCGGAGCTGCCGACCCCTGAGGTCCAGGAGCCGTCGGAGCTGCCGGACCCAGAGCCCCAGGAGCCGTCGGAGCTGCCGACCCCAGAGCCCCAGGACCCGTCGGAGCTGCCGACCCCTGAGGTCCAGGAGCCGTCGGAGCTGCCGACCCCTGAGGTCCAGGACCCGTCGGAGCTGCCGACCCCCGAGGTCCAGGAGCCGTCGGAGCTGCCGGACCCAGAGCCCCAGGACCCGTCGGAGCTGCCGACCCCCGAGGTCCAGGACCCGTCGGAGCGGCCGACCCCAGAGCCCCCACCTCCTAAGCAGTCGACCCCAGAGCCCCCTCCGGCCGAGCATTGTCCCGGTCCCCCAGGGCCCCTCCTCCGCCCAAGCTCTCATGGGGAGAGTTAGGCGAGGAGTCCCGGCCTAAATCGAGTGGTGGGGAGTGTGGCAGCTGTGTCTGATTTGGCCTCGGGTGCTGGTGATTGGCAATCACTCAGCAGCCGAGGCCACCCTTATAAAAGCTGCCACTCGAGAGTGGAGAGGAGAGGTGAGCAGAGGCACGTGTTTTGCGGTCTGCTTGGTGTCGTGTGTGGGCCAATAAAACATGTCTTGGAACCAAACCTCGTGCTGTCTGGCGGATCCTTGGTGCTGGGGGGGGGAAACCCACGGGTGGCGGCCTCGGGCGTGCTACAGTTTGTTTTACACTTCCTGCCATTAAATGTTGATAACTTAATTCACGCGCGTCCGGAAGCCTGTTTTCCATCATTTGCGAAGTGGCCAGTTTCAGAACTACTTTACAGAATTAAGAAAGGTTAGTTGTATGAAGTCAATATTGTGAGTTGACCATACTTATAGACTTCTAAAAGGTTTCTGGCGTTAAATTTGGATAGGTCTTTTCTAGTCTTCAGACCTCAGGTAGCAGCTTCCCATCAGGACGCTAACTACCCATGCATACAGTTGTGCATCGACCAGCTGAAGAGAAATGTATTTAATACGAGACGGTCTTCATCTTTTAGCCCCATGTTTGTCTGTTCATAAAATATTATAGCTTTTCTCAGTCAGGACTTTTTAGCTTCTGTGGCAGCTGGGTCTGATTTGGCCTCGGCTGCTGGTGATTGGCAATCAGTCAGCAGCCGAGGCCACCCTTATAAATGCTCCCACTTGAGAGTGGAGGGAGGGAGGTGAGCAGAGACGCGTGATTTGCGGTCTGCTCGGTGTCGTGTGTGCGGAATAAAACATGTCTTTGAGTGAAACCTCTTGCTGTCTGGCGGATCCTTGGTGCTGGTGGGGGAAACCCACGGGTGGCGGCCCCAGGCTTGCTACATTGGAGCCCAACGTGGGGCCCCTGAGGACCCAGTGCCTGAAAGGGAGGGAGCCAGACCAGGAGGAAGAGCTGATGAGCAGCTTGGGCCAGATACTGGCCCGGATAGAGGAGATGGGGCGGGCACAGGCGGAGGAGAGCCGCCTGTTTCTCGGAACCCTCCGAAACCCGCCGGCGCTGTGGCAGACTCCCGTTCCCCGTGACCCGTCGCCGCAGCCGACCCCCGAGCCCCGGGAGCCGTCGGAGCTGCCGACCCCCGAGGTCCGGGACCCGTCGGAGCTGCCGACTCCAGAGCCCCAGGACCCGTCGGAGCTGCCGACTCCAGAGCCCCAGGACCCGTCGGATCTGCCGAACCCCGAGGTCCAGGACCCATCGGAGCTGCCGACTCCAGAGCCACAGGACCCGTCGGAGCGGCCGAACCCCGAGGTCCAGGACCCGTCGGCGCTGCCGACCCCAGAGCCCCAGGACCCGTCGGAGCGGCCGAACCCCGAGGCCCAGGACCCGTCGGAGCGGCCGACCCCAGAGCCCCAGGACCCGTCGGAGCGGCCGACCCCAGAGCCCCAGGACCCGTCGGAGCTGCCGACCCCAGAACCCCAGGACCCGTCGGAGCTGCCGACCCCAGAACCCCAGGACCCGTCGGAGCTGCCGACCCCAGAACCCCAGGACCCGTCGGAGCTGCCGACCCCCGAGGTCCAGGAGCCGTCAGAGCTGCCGACCCCAGAGCCCCAGGACCCATCGGAGCTGCCGACCCCAGAACCCCAGGACCCGTCGGAGTTGCCGACCCCAGAACCCCAGGACCCGTCGGAGTTGCCGACCCCAGAACCCCAGGACCCGTCGGAGCTGCCGACCCCCGAGGTCCAGGAGCCGTCGGAGCTGCCGACGACCCATGTTCCCCGGGACCCATCGGCGGAAGGCCGACCCTGGTTCCCCGGGACCCGACGCCGCTACCAACCCCTGATCCCCGGGGCCCGTCGGCGGCGCCTGTTACCCCTGCCCCGTCCCCATCTCGGCTGGCTTCAGCTCCCCGTCCCAGTCGACCCCTGAGCCCCCACGTCCTGAGCCCGGTCCCACAGAGCCCCCTCCTCCCGAGCCCGGTCCCGGTCCCCCAGGGCCCCTCCTCCGCCCAAGCTCTCATGGGGGGGGAGGGGGAGTAGGCTAGGCCGGATGGAGCCCCGGCCTAAATCGAGTGGTGGGGAGTGTGGCAGCTGGGTCTGATTTGGCCTCGGCTGCTGGTGATTGGCAATCAGTCAGCAGCCGAGGCCACCCTTATAAATGCTCCCACTTGAGAGTGGAGGGAGAGAGGTGAGCAGAGGCACGTGTTTTACGGTCTGCTCGGTGTCGTGTGTGTGCCAATAAATATGTCCTTGAACGAAACTGTGACAAGGTTGTGGCCGTCACCAGTAGGTTTCCACCCCCTAAGCACCAAGGAATGAGCAACCAGAGGAAATGTTGGTAACTTCTTTATTGGAGCGTTCTGACCGCCGACTGTGTCTCTGCTCATGGCTCCCATCTTCCTCCTGTCCAGCTCCTTTATGGGGACAGAGCCTCGCAGATACACAAACCTAGATTGTCATCAGCTGTTCTGATTGTCCTCAGACCAGCTGATGACAATCAGACACCGTTCCCTGAACCACACCCCCGCTCCACCCACTCTGCAGCCGAGCTTAAACACCCCGCTGCCACATACCTCGACCGCCGGACTTAGGCCGGGGCAACATCCGACCTAACCTACCCCCTCCCCCATGAGGCGGGAGAGGAAGTCGGCCACGACCATCTGTGTCCCGGCCTATGGATCACCTTGAAATTAAAGGCTGTAAAGCCAGATACCACCAGTGATTCGGGCGTTGGTATCTTTCATGCGGTGGAGCCATTGGGCGGGCGTGGTCCGACCAGAGGGTGAATGGCGTCCCAGGAGGTAGTAGCGCAGGGAGTCGACCGCCCACGGATGGCCAGGCACTCCTTCTCCACCGTGCTGTACCTGCCTCCCTCTCCGACAGCTTGCGGCTGATGTACAGCACGGGCGGTCAAACCCCTACCTGCTGGGACAAAACGGTCCCCAGCCCTCTGTTCGACGCATCGGTCTGCAGAGTAAAGGGAGAGAAGTTAGGTGTGTGAAGGAGTGGTTCCCACAGAGAGCTTGCTTTACCTCCTCAAACACCAACTGGCACTGCTCCGTCCACTGGACGGATCTGAGGCACCTTTCCGGGTCAGGTCAGTCATGGGGCTGGTCAGCTCCGCAAAGTTCGGGATGAACCGCCTGTAATAGCCCGCCAGCCCCAAAAACTGCCTCACCTCTTTTTTAGTCTTGGGCCGCGGACAGGCTGCGATGGCGGCGGTCTTGTCCACCTGAGGCGCACCTGCCCGGCGCCCAAGTGGTACCCCAGATACCGTACCTCCCTCCGTCCAACTGCACACTTCCCGGGTTGGCGTAAGCCCCGCCTGCCTCAGGGACTCCAGCACCGCGCCCACCCGCTGCACATGCTCCGCCCAGGTGGTGCTGTGTATGATCACATCATCCAGGTAGGCGGCAGCATATGCAGCGTGCCGGCGCAGCACCCGGTCCATGAGGCGTCGAAAAGTGGCTGGGGCCCAGAACAACCCAAAGGCGTGGTGAATTGGTATAACCCAAACGGAGTGGAGAAGGCCGTTTTTTCCTTAGACTCTGGCGACAGAGGAATCTGCCAGTAGCCCTTGGTTAAATCCAGTGTCGTAAAGAAACACGCAGTGCCCAGTCGGTCCAGGAGCTCGTCGACCCGGGGCATTGGGTAAGCATCGAACCGTGACACCTCGTTCACCCTGCGATAGTCCACGCAGAACCGAATAGACCCATCCTTCTTGACCACAAGAACAATGGGACTACACCAGGCACTGTGGGACTCTTCTATTACCCCCATCTCCAGCATTGCAGCCAATTCCCGCTGAACCACCTTTCTCTTGTGTTCAGGTAACCTGTAGGGTCGTAACCGCACAAATCACGCCCGGAGGAGTCTCAATCTCGTGCTCTATGAGGTTTGTGCGTCCTGGAAGGAGAGAGAACACATCAGCAAACTGCTTTTGCAACGGGCAATGTCTGTTTTCTGGGTCCCGGAGACGGTCTTCACAAAGGAGCGAGGCGGATTGGTGGATTTTGGGACCTCAGGCCCCAGCTCCTCTCTCTCAGATACCGAGGACACCAGAGAAACAGACTCCGCCTCCTCCATGCCTTTAGGAGGTTGAGGTGGTAAATCTGTGTAGCTCCGCCCCTATCAGAACGCACCACCTCATAGTCGACATCCCACTCGCCGTGTGACCACAAAGGGCCCTTGCCACTTGGCGAGGAGTTTAGAGCTGGACGAAGGAAGCAATACAAGTACCTTCTCTCCCGGTGTGAATTGTCTCAGCCTGGCACCTCTGTTGTACAGCCGCTGCTGACGCTCCTGGGCCTGGAGCAAATTCTCACGTGACAGCTGACCCAGGGTGTGGAGCTTTGCTCGCAGGTCCAGGACGTGTTGGATCTCGTTTTTACTGGTGCTCGGCCCCTCCTCCCAGTTTTCTTTAATGAGGTCGAGCACCCCTCGTGGAGTCCTGCCGAACAAAAGTTCAAAGGGAGAAAATCCCGTGGAGGCCTGGGGAACCTCCCGTACTGCAAACAACAGAGCGTCAAGCCATTTATCCCAATTACGTTCATCGTCATTAATAAATTTACGGATCATGGACTTCAAAGTCTTATTCAGACGCTCCACCAGACCGTCGGTCTGTGGGTGGTACACACTGGTCCGAATAGACTTGATGCCCAGTAACCCGTAAAGTTCTCTCAGTGTTCTTGACATGAACTGGGTGCCCTGGTCCGTCAGAATCTCTTTCGGGATTCCGACTCGGGAGATGACCTGAAACAGCGCCTGCGCGACACTCTTACAGAAATGTTGCGCAAAGGCACCGCCTCCGGGTATCGTGTTGCGTAATCCACGAAGACTAACACAAAGCGATATCCGCGTGCACTCCGGTGAAATGGCCCGATGAGGTCCATTGCGATGCGCTCGAATGGAACCTCCATTAATGGCAGAGGACGCAAAGGTGCCCTCGGAATGGCCGGAGGGTTTACTCATTGACACTCCGGGCAGGACGCACACCAACGGCGCACATCCGCCCGGATGCCCGGCCAATAAAATCGGGTCATTATCCGGTCCAGAGTTTTATCATACCCCATGTGACCAGCCATCGGGTTATAGTGAGCCGCCTGGAAAACCATTTCCCGGCGGCTCTTCGGCACCAGCAACTGGGTGCTTTCCTGCCCTGTGTGAGTGTCACGGCTCACTCTGTACAGCCTGTCCCTGATCAATGTGAAGTGCGGATATGTCTGCGCTGCGTCAGGGCGCACCAGCTGACCATCAATTCGTATCACTTGGTCAAAGGCTGAGCGTAGAGTATCGTCCGAGACTGCTCGGTGGAAAATCTTCCATGGAGTGAAACTCGGGAGCGGAGGAGTCGCCCTAGGAGGCTCCGCCGGTTCCCCCTCCCCGTCTGCAGTGTCGGACGACCTCGCGTCACCGCTGAGCACGGCGCACACACCGCATGACCCTGTCTGCCGTGAACGCACCCCCGCCGCCTTCCCCATTAACTTATTAAACCCTGGCCAATCGGTTCCCAAGATTAAGGGGTGCGTAAGGCGGGAGCTAACCGCAACCTTCACGTTATGCTTTTTACCCCCATGTCTAATTTCCACTGACACTATGGGATACTCGTGAATGTCCCCATGCACACACCTTATCTTCACCCACAATGCCTCCACCAATGCCCCCGGTCGAACCAGGCTCTGGTGGATCATAGACTGTGTACAGCGGAATCCACCATTGCCTGATGTATACCCCCCTGGATTCTTACCGGTACGCGGTATGTCGCTCCCGGACCTGGGGAGGGTGTTGGAGAGCCGGCAACCCGGATCACCTGGCCCACCTCCATCAGCGGGCACTCCCACCGGACGTGTCCGGGCTGCCCGCACCTCCAACACACCTGCCCTGGTGTTTGAGGGACTACCTGTGGGTTGGGAAGGGTGCCGGTGTTTGCTGGGGCCGGTGTGGGTCGCGTCGGGAGCTGCGTCGGCCTGGCTGGAGCCAGTGCACCGCCGCTGTCCACCTGGCCGCCGGGATAAACTGCCAGGTGATCCTCTGCCAGAGTGACGGCGGCCTCCAGCGATGTTGGGCGGTGGCAGCAGACCCACGTCGATGTTTCAGCCGGCAACCCTCCAACAAACTGCTCCAGGATCGCCCGTTCTGCCACCGCCTGCGCCTCTCTTGTGCTCCCGGGCTGCAGCCACCTCGTCGCGGCGTCCCTCAGCCGTTGCGCAAAAGCAAATGGCCGGTCATCGGGCCCCATCGTAGTCCCGCGGAACCGCCGCCGGTGATCCTCAGGAGTCAGCCCCAGCCGATCTATCACCACCTTCCGCCGCGCGTAACTGTGGCGTGTAGCTGAAAGCCCCAGGGCCGCAGTCTGCGCCTCCCCGGTGAGCAGGGCCAGGAGTCGAAACGCCCACTCCCCCGCTGGCCAGCCGCATGCCTCCGCCACCGTCTCGAAAGTCTCCAAAAATGACTGCACGTCGTCCCCCGCCGTCATTTTTTTAAGCTCCACCCCCGCCCAGGGGGAAGGGATAGGTGTAGCCGCAGCGGTCTGGGCGGCGAGCAGTTCCAAGGCCCGAGTCTGCTCCTCTGCCTGGACCAGGAGCCTCCACAGTATCTGCCGGTCTGCCTCCGCCCGGTCCTTCAGCGTTGCTGCCATCTGACCCAGCATCTGCCCCAGCACCATCGCGTGCTGGGTTGGCAGATCTGGGTCCTGTTCGATGCTCTCCATTTGAGGAGAAAAAGAAAAAAATCTTCCTTTTTTTTTAAAGGGGTCCCACGTTTGGCTCCAGTGTGACAAGGTTGTGGCCGTCACCAGTAGGTTTCCACCCCCTAAGCACCAAGGAATGAGCAACCAGAGGAAATGTTGGTAACTTCTTTATTGGAGCGTTCTGACCGCCGACTGTGTCTCTGCTCATGGCTCCCATCTTCCTCCTGTCCAGCTCCTTTATGGGGACAAGAGCCTCGCAGATACACAAACCTAGATTGTCATCAGCTGTTCTGATTGTCCTCAGACCAGCTGATGACAATCAGACACCGTTCCCTGAACCACACCCCCGCTCCACCCACTCTGCAGCCGAGCTTAAACACCCCCCGCTGCCACAGAAACGTCTTGCTGTCTGGCGGATCCTTGGTGCTGGGGGGGGGAACCCACGGGTGGCGGCCTCAGGCGTGCTACAGCTTCCATTTGACCTTTCGGAAATCTGAATGGAGAACATTAACATCTGCGTGACTACATCTTCAAAAGTTTGAATATAAATAGGGCATTCAACGTAATAACTGCCAACCTCAAGTGATGATTTCAGAGACAGGTGATGAGAAAATAAGAAGGAAAGATGATGAGGTGGGAGGGATTTTCTCTCCTGTCACGAGCACATTAGAAGTCGCAGGAGAGGCCGATGTCGGCGAAGGCTTATGACGATGTGTGAACAGGGCAGCATGAGGCACTGTTTGAAGAGATGAGTGTTGAGCCTTGGATGAAAGAATGGGGCGTGGCTCCGCTCTGCTGACTGGAGGAAGAAGGTCAATCCACTTTTGGAGAAGACGGGGAGAAGCGCTCAGGGGAAGCCGCAGAGCGAACGCTAAGTCGCTGGGCCGCATTCCTCCTTCCTGCGTGCCGTGAGATCATCCTCTCACGGCTCAAAGAGGTGATGGAGATTAGTTTTGGAATGGTGATGGTTGATGAGGTATTTCACACTTATCCAATGTATTTTCCTTCCAAAATCACAATGCAGTGGTCACAGTCAATTCCAAAAACACAGGTGCCCAAAGAACAGATGTTCCTCCTCTCATCTGGGGATGAAAGTCATCACACTGTACACGGCGGAGAGAGGGGGGGGGGGGTTCTTTTTTTCTTTGTCCGATAAATTTGCTGTCAGTAACTCGTTTTTCCAGCTGGTTTTTTTAATTAGTGCTTTCACAGAGAACACAATAATTATATTAATTATTGTTTTGGAACAAAGCTGATAAACAGGGTGAGTTATATCCACTTTGAAGGACTCAGATGCTGCGTATTCGGAAGCGATCGGTTTCACTCCTTTCATCCTCGAAAAAGGCAGATCCACTCGTTCAGTTCTTACCTTTCACAATAAAAGCATGAGTTAATAATGTTTGGAGCCTTTTCTTGACTGATATAATACATGAGCAATGACTGCAAACTTGGGATGTCACAATATGATGGCATTAATGATAACCATGATATTTAAAAACGAACATGAATGTTATGCTGATAACAATACACATAAATACATCATAAACATATATGATGAAATACAATGTTGTGTTTACAGACTCTCTCCACCTCCCTACACTGACATTAGGTTGAAAGTTGATTTGCTAAAATAAATAACAAACACACAATGAACAAAGTCAAAGATGAATATAACTGTAAGACGTATACATGTTCTACTGATATTGTGAATGATTTAGGACACAATAATGATGTAGTGAAAACACCACTCCAGACCATTTGCTACTTTGCAGAGAGCTGCTGGTTTTCCATTTGTGTTCTAGGAACAATGTAGAAATGATGTTTTCTCCAAAGGTTTCATGCAGATAGTTATACCTTTCAGATATTTTTATGTTGTGGTTCTATGGTGCACAAATAATCAAAATCGATGTCTTAAGAAACAACGGCTGTGTCTGCGCAGCTCGTGGTTTTTAAATAGTTTTACTTTTATATATTCAGTTCAAGGCTCACCAAAGGATAACTGAAACAAAAGTGGACCAGCAGAGGCTCTCCGTCAATACTTTTTCAAATGGCATTTATTCAAATCGATTTACAATTTAATTGTAACAAATGAAAAAATATGAAGTTTGATTTAAAACAAGACTAAACGGTGTAATGTGTTTTTTAATGATAGCCGCGTTCTCATAAGGGCGGCTAAGAGTTTCTCCATGGCTAACGGATGATCACACATGCAGAAACAAACAAACACAGGTTGCTGTATTGACTCTTATCAAAGGCTCCTCCTGAGAGTTTCACTACGTCAGACACATTTAGCCTGACACATGTCGTATGACTCAACCTGAGAGCAGATGAAGAGGGAGGAGGATTGTGGCCGTGACTTCAGATCAAAATGGCAGAAACTGGGAAGGATGATAGTGACGATGTAATTACAGGCTGGGCACGTACAGCCAGGCGAAGAGGCATGTGAGAGGATTAAGGAATTTCAGAGCTTCATGTTGTTTTTCCTTTTTCTACACGTTACAATCAGTGCGTTTACATGATGGTATAATTCGAATCTTGCTTTAGTCGGACTATGCTATCTTTTGGGGGATCTGCTGTTATCCCAATATACATGGCAGTGAGTAATTCGAATCATTGGCCGAAAGCATGTCACATCCGATACGATAGGCGGCGCTGTTTTCATTACAACTCGTGGTGATACAGCCATTTCCGCTTGACCTCTTCACCACCACCAACAACAACATTTCGAGAAAGATGGCGAACAGAGAGCGAG
Organism: Pseudoliparis swirei; assembly: GCF_029220125.1. Taxonomy (NCBI): domain Eukaryota; kingdom Metazoa; phylum Chordata; class Actinopteri; order Perciformes; family Liparidae; genus Pseudoliparis; species Pseudoliparis swirei. The sequence goes on along the minus strand of NC_079410.1, from coordinate 24,487,271 downwards.
TAAGCTACATCCTCTACTATTCTTCCATGGTGTTAATAGGAGTACAGCGAATGCAAATGGCGCTATTGGCTGAGTTGATAGCGGAGAAAGACGCCGTCAAGGTACACGGAGAATTTAATTTATCGTCTCTTTCGACTTCGGGTCACGACATGGGAGGAGGGAGGCGGAGGATCTCGAGCATCGCAAAGACGCAAAGTCCAGTTGCGAATCGAATTCAGAGTTACATGCCGCGAGAGTCGAATTATCAACTGGATCGGACCGAGCTATCCAGGGGTGTTAATCGGACCGAAGTCGGACCGCACATAGTCCGACTAAGGTGTTTACATGAAACGGATAATTCGATTTCAGTCCGACTAAGCCAATAATTCGATTGCATGTAACCGCACTGACTGTGAGCCAAAAACGCTAACACCTTCCATTCATCCACACAAAGGAGATGGGTGGAGCTGCAAGCTCAGGGCAACAGGTGGGGGAGGAGTGGAACCACATGAGCTGAAGGTGTTGGCTGTATTTGCATACCTGTGCAGCATGTCAACAAGTTCATGAGTAAGAACAGTTCTCGGTGAAGGCGCCGCATCGAGGTTCTGACCCTGAGCCTCTCTCCGTGGTGTGGCGGACTCATTTCACAGACGTACACTTTGAATAAAAGTGCACCGACTGCAGGGCCAGCGGAGCACGTTCTCCAACAGACTGTCACAGGGACGGATACAGGAGAACGTTCCTGAGACAGGAGAACATTCCTGAGACAGGAGAACATTCCAGATAGACTACAGGAGAACATTCCTGATAAAGGAGAACATTCCAGATACAGGAGAACATTCCAGATAGACTACAGGAGAACATTCCTGATAAAGGAGAACATTCCACATACAGCAGAACATTCCTAATACAGGAGAACATTCCAGATACAGGAGAACATTCCAGATACAGGAGAATATTCAACATACAGGAGAACATTCCTGATACAGGAGAACATTCCAAATAGGCTACAGGAGAATATTCCACATACAGGAAAACATTCCAGATACAGGAGAACGTTCCAGATAGAGGAGAACATTCCAGAGACAGGAGAACAGTCCAGGTACAGGAGAACATTCCAGAGACAGGAGAACATTCCACGTACAGGAGAACATTCCAGATACAGGAGAACATTCCAGATACAGGAATGATTCCAGAGACAGGAGAATATTCCAGATAAGCTACAGGAGAACATTCCTGATACAGGAGAACATTCCAGATAGGCTACAGGAGAACATTCCTGATACAGGAGGACATTCCAGATAGGCTACAGGAGAACATTCCAGATAGGCTACAGGAGAACATTCCAGATAAGCTACAGGAGAACATTCCTGATACAGGAGAACATTCCAGATAGGCTACAGGAGAACATTCCAGATAAGCTAGAGGAGAACATTCCTGATACAGTAGAACATTCCAGATAAGCTACAGGAGAACATTCCTGATACAGGAGAACGTTCCTGATACAGGAGAACATTCCTCAATATCTCATCTTGAGGCTTCTCTTGAGCTCCAGAGGATGGTGAACTGACGTGGCTGAATGTCTAATATTAACAAACAGTTGACTAAATGCGCATTGCTGTGACTAATATCTCCCGTGAGAGCACACCCACGAGTGGAATCCATCCTCCTGGGTGACTCGCACGTTTCTGCGTGGATTATCTTCAGCCATGACTTATGTGTTGACTCCCTCCGCATATGAGAAACTAGGATGGAACTGCACATTCAGGAGGACATGGGAACCCGTTCTCACTCCCCACTCGTCAACCAGCGGCCTGGCAACTCACTCCATGAGAGCCGTGTCATGATGAGACGGTCAGAGCAAAGTCTTCGTATGAGAGAGAAAGACTGAAAGACTGTTGGTAGATCCAGGAGAACAACGTTCTGTCATGTCTCGTCGGTTGTGTTAAGTTTTAGGTTTAAGTCCTGTTTTCCATGTCCGCTTTTATTTTGTAGTAACTGTCCTCTCTCGTTTCAGAAACTGTATTTCCTGCCCCGGTGCTTCCTCGTTAGTGTGATTGTCTGCTCCACCCCTGATTGTGTCCACCTGTTCCTCATTTCATCATGTATTTTAAGCCTGTGTCTACCTGTGTCTTGTGTCAGATCGTCTTGTCTCTTGTCTGTAGTCTTTTGTCCTGGATTACTTTTCAAGCATAGTTGTGATTTTGTTTTGTACTTTGAGTCTTTTTCCAGCATAGCTGTGATTTTCTGTTTTTTTATAAACCCTTTTGATTGCCCTGAACTTTGGAGTCGTGCTTTTGGGTCCTGACCCAATGTTATGCAATGTTTGCTAATCTGTGTGGATCAGCCCATGAGGAACATCTCAAATCACAGAGGATCTGACATGGTCAACAAACACAGACACTCTGGTGAGAAAGGCAAGGCAGCGCCTCTACCACCTCAGGCAGCTGAGGAAATTTAAAGTTTCCCAGAGGATCCTTCAGTCCTTCTACTCTGGAGCTGTAGAGAGCGTCCTGACAGGAAGCATCACAGCCTGGTTTGGCAACTGCTCCGCTCAGGACAGGAAGGCTCTGCAGAGAGTAGTGCGTTCGGCTGAACGCACTATTGGAACTACACTCCCCACCCTGCAGGACTTGTACACCAGGAGGTGCAGAACCAGAGCCGGCAGGATCATGAAGGATCCTCACCACCCCAACAACAGACTGTTTCAGCTGCTGCGGTCAGGCAGGCGCCTCCGTAGTCACGCTGCAAGAACAGAGAGACTGAGACGGAGTTTCTTTCCTCAGGCCATCAGGACTGTGAACTCCGACCTCACCAGGACCCCCACATAGACCCACACAACTGCCCCTCTTAGGCACACACACACACACACACTTACTGTAAATATTGTGTTGTTTTTTATTTGTAAATAGTGTGTACTTGTTGCCCTTGCACATTCCTGCTGAGCATTGCCACTTTCATTTCACTGCACACCCTGTGTGTGTATGTGACAAATAAAACATCTCTCTTGAATTTCTTCAGTGATCAACATGACTGCATCGTATCTAGAACATGACTCCTCCTCTCTACCTCCACCTGCCTGATGGATCCTGGAGGTCTGGATGGTGGAATATGCAGACTACCAACTCTTCATCCACTCATATTCATTGTGTTGTTCCTGTGTTTTAATGTGTTTGTAATGATTCCTTCTGGTCACATGACATCTATTACACCTGTCCATCCTGGAGAGGGATCCTCCTCTGTTCTCTCCTCAAGGGGTCTTACCTTTTTCCCCCTGAAGGGTTGATTGGGAGTTGTTCCTGATCCAATGTGAGGTCAAAGGTCAGGGATGTCTATGTGTACAGATTGTAAAGCACTCTGAGACAAATTTCTAATTTGTGTAAATGGGCTCTACAAATAAACTGAATTGAATTGAATTGGAAGTCATGCTGGGCAGCACGGTGGCTCAGTGGTTAGCACTGTCGCCTCACAGCAAGAAGGCCCTGGGTTCGAATCCCGGTCCTCCCGGTCATTCCAGGTCCTTTCTGTGTGGAGTTTGCATGTTCTCCTCGTGCCTGCGTGGGTTTCCTCCGGGTACTCCGGTTTCCCCCACCATCATAAAAACATGCACCGCAGCCTCACCCCGGTTCGTATGGATGTGAATGAGTGTTGGTGGTGGGGGAGGGGCCGTAGGCGCTGATTGGCTGCCACGCTTCCGTCAGTCTGCCCCAGGGCAGCTGTGGCTACTGATGTAGCTTACCACCACCGGTATGACTGTGTGTGTATGACTACTGGACTCTGAACTGTAAAGCGACTTCGAGTGTCTTGAGAAGCGCTATATAAAATAAATGATTATTATTATTTATTATGAAGAAGAGTTCTCAGAAGTTGTTTCTCGCCCTACAAACAGGATGTGTGGAGTCTGAATTCAAAGCAACCTCCTCTCATCCGACTCAAGAACTCCAACCCAAGTCCCGGCGGGCGTCGCCCTGAACACAATCAACATCGACACAGGAGTCTCTGGGCATGAAGACTCTGGCCCTCGAGTTCTGCTTAGTGCTAAATGATGGGCCTGCGGCGAGAGGTTCGGGGGCCTGAACAGCTGACCGCTCTCCGATGACGAACCCTTCAGCTCTCCTCAAAATGAGAAGAAAAAAAAACATTAAACACCTGCGACGCCTCGTCACCTCTCAACAGCACTCCGCCGTCCGAGGCATGAAAGTGAGGGAGATAAAAACGGAAACTTTAAATGGGAGAAACATCACATCAAGTCGTCCCCCTCCCCCCCAACTCCTACTTTTCCTCTTTCTCATCAAAGTGTGTGAGCGAGACGTGAGGAAACGACGCACCGCCGTAAGAGGGCAACGGGAGCTTCGCAATTTGTTTTCTCAATTTTGTTCTGCTCTTTTTTTCCCTCCAAGCTTCTCAGGCAGTTTTTCTCCCTGATGAACAGAGAAGAAGTGAGATGCAGTGCTCTGGAGATATTTTCATTTCCAGCTGCAGCACAGGGCTGTGAAGACAATGTGGTTAGAGGTGATGAATATATAGCCAGAGGCTTTAACATTTTTAATACGGGTGCTGTGGCAAAGAATAGAGCGGTGTATTAGATAATAATGAAAAAAGAAGGAACAAGATGGGGAGTGCTTTCCAACTCTGCGGTTTTGTGCTCCATTAAGAATTTTTAACTGCAGGTTTTGGCTGTAATGCGCCTCTCGGGACTAACAAGAGAGCGTTCTGCAGTTATGGCCTCATAGTTTGGATGTGCTGAATGTGAAAATACCAAAATAACAGGCAGACAATGCAGTAATCCCACAATACAATGCAGGTGTGGACTAAACCACATACGGCTTACAGGAATAAGTATGGAGAATACTCTTCTGATGTCTTGCCAGGAGGAGGCCTAACATGTGAAACTTTAGCCAGCAACCAGTTAGCTTAGATTAGCATAAGCAGCTAGTTAATACGTACAAAATGTCTATGAATAAAACCAACAGGTCATAATGTGGGTGTATCATCAGGAGCTCCGCTAACCTGGAGCTTCATATTTATTATGCAGATATTTAAATGCATTTCAGTGTTTCTCAAAATGTCTCCCTACAATTTAAGGCCAGAAACTAACTGGTCCGTATGAGGAGTCATCAGACATCAGCCTCAGTTCACTCATCCATAGAATCGTGGACATGACCTCTGACCTTGTGTCGAGGCTGAAATAAAGCCCTGATCGAGACTGGGGGAAGACGACTGGCCAGCTGGATGACTGGATGTGACCTGCTGGAGACGTCTGGCTGCACAGTGACGGTGGCTGGAAGAGCTGCTGTGGAGGCCGGCTCATTGGCTCATTGGCTCATTAGCTCATTAGCTCACTGGCTCATAAGCTCATTAGCTCATTAGCTCATTAGCTCATTAGCTCATTGGCTCATTGGTTCACTGGCTCATTGGCTCACTGGCTCACTGGCTCATTGGCTCATTAGCTCACTGGCTCATTGGCTCATTAGCTCACTGGCTCACTGGCTCATTAGCTCACTGGCTCACTGGCTCATTGGCTCATTAGCTCACTGGCTCACTGGCTCATTAGCTCATTAGCTCACTGGCTCATAAGCTCATTAGCTCATTAGCTCATTGGCTCATTGGTTCACTGGCTCATTGGCTCATTGGCTCACTGGCTCATTGGCTCATTAGCTCACTGGCTCACTGGCTCATTAGCTCACTGGCTCACTGGCTCATTAGCTCACTGGCTCACTGGCTCATTGGCTCATTGGCTCACTGGCTCACTGGCTCATTAGCTCATTAGCTCACTGGCTCATAAGCTCATTAGCTCATTAGCTCATTAGCTCATTGGCTCATTGGTTCACTGGCTCATTGGCTCATTGGCTCACTGGCTCATTGGCTCATTAGCTCACTGGCTCACTGGCTCATTAGCTCACTGGCTCACTGGCTCATTAGCTCACTGGCTCACTGGCTCATTGGCTCATTAGCTCACTGGCTCACTGGCTCATTAGCTCATTAGCTCACTGGCTCATAAGCTCATTAGCTCATTAGCTCATTAGCTCATTGGCTCATTGGTTCACTGGCTCATTGGCTCATTGGCTCACTGGCTCATTGGCTCACTGGCTCATTGGCTCACTGGCTCACTGGCTCATTAGCTCACTGGCTCACTGGCTCATTAGCTCATTAGCTCACTGGCTCATTGGCTCATTAGCTCACTGGCTCACTGGCTCATTAGCTCACTGGCTCACTGGCTCATTGGCTCATTAGCTCACTGGCTCACTGGCTCATTAGCTCATTGGCTCACTGGCTCATTAGCTCATTGGCTCATTGGTTCACTGGCTCATTAGCTCACTGGCTCATAAGCTCATTAGCTCACTGGCTCATTAGCTCATTAGCTCATTAGCTCATTGGCTCATTGGTTCACTGGCTCATAAGCTCATTAGCTCATTAGCTCATTGGCTCATTGGTTCACTGGCTCATTGGCTCATTGGCTCACTGGCTCATTGGCTCATTAGCTCACTGGCTCACTGGCTCATTAGCTCACTGGCTCACTGGCTCATTAGCTCACTGGCTCACTGGCTCATTGGCTCATTGGCTCACTGGCTCACTGGCTCATTAGCTCATTAGCTCACTGGCTCATAAGCTCATTAGCTCATTAGCTCATTAGCTCATTGGCTCATTGGTTCACTGGCTCATTGGCTCATTGGCTCACTGGCTCATTGGCTCATTAGCTCACTGGCTCACTGGCTCATTAGCTCACTGGCTCACTGGCTCATTAGCTCACTGGCTCACTGGCTCATTGGCTCATTAGCTCACTGGCTCACTGGCTCATTAGCTCATTAGCTCACTGGCTCATAAGCTCATTAGCTCATTAGCTCATTAGCTCATTGGCTCATTGGTTCACTGGCTCATTGGCTCATTGGCTCACTGGCTCATTGGCTCACTGGCTCATTGGCTCACTGGCTCACTGGCTCATTAGCTCACTGGCTCACTGGCTCATTAGCTCATTAGCTCACTGGCTCATTGGCTCATTAGCTCACTGGCTCACTGGCTCATTAGCTCACTGGCTCACTGGCTCATTGGCTCATTAGCTCACTGGCTCACTGGCTCATTAGCTCACTGGCTCACTGGCTCATTAGCTCACTGGCTCACTGGCTCATTGGCTCATTAGCTCACTGGCTCACTGGCTCATTAGCTCATTAGCTCACTGGCTCATAAGCTCATTAGCTCATTAGCTCATTGGCTCATTGGTTCACTGGCTCATTGGCTCATTGGTTCACTGGCTCATTGGCTCATTGGCTCACTGGCTCATTGGCTCACTGGCTCATTAGCTCATTAGCTCACTGGCTCATTGGCTCATTGGCTCATTGGCTCACTGGCTCACTGGCTCACTGGCTCATTGGCTCACTGGCTCATTGGCTCATTGGCTCATTAGCTCATTGGTTCACTGGCTCATTAGCTCACTGGCTCATTGGCTCATTAGCTCACTGGCTCACTGGCTCATTGGCTCACTGGCTCACTGGCTCACTGGCTCATTGGCTCATTAGCTCATTAGCTCACTGGCTCATTGGCTCATTGGCTCATTGTCTCACTGGCTCACTGACTCATTAGCTCACTGGCTCATTGGCTCATTAGCTCACTGGCTCATTGGCTCACTGGCTCACTAGCTCATTGGCTCACTGGCTCATTGGCTCACTGGCTCATTGGCTCACTGGCTCATTGGCTCACTGGCTCATTGGCTCACTGGCCCTACTACTCAAAGCGGATGTCTGGCCTGCTCTGGCTGTGTCTCTGCCCGGCTGGATTTTGGCAACTTGTCCTTGTGACTCAGTGGCGGTGTGGCCGGTTCTACAGCCTAGTTTCTGGATAAATTGTCTGACTCATCGGCTAAGTGACAGCCCTGTGCTGTTCTGTTTCAGAGGGGGACCATCACTGATGTGGTTTCGCTTTTGCCGCTTAGTTTCAATTCAGAAAAATCTTAAAGGGGCATTCCAATGACTTTCCGTACGTTCCGCACAGCTTTGAACTAACTCCCGTGTAAACCATGTCATCATTAGATGGTCAGAGCAACTGACAGTATTTAGAGCAGGACGTCCACTCATGGTGGAGGGGAGCAGGGGAGGTGGACTAGTGCTCAGGGGACTGGTGTGTGTGTCCCGTGTGAATCCAAAAGCTCAGGGATTTACTGAGGGCTGAAGTCACGTGACTCCGGGAGCAAAACCCGTTCACACACCCGGGGCATGAAGTTCGAAAGACATTAAGACATCGTATTTACCTGCAGGAAATTAAATGGAAGGGGGAAGTGTAGCGGACGTGACAACAGTTAAGGTCATTGAAGTTCACAAAACCCCAACTTTACTAAACTAAAGTATTAAATTGATGCAGCATACTATTCATTTAGTAAAAGTTCGAGGACCACAAAGCCAGCTCCATAAAGATATGGGTTGTCCCAGCTTCTGGTGAAGAGCTTCAACCTTAGACTATGTGTGGGACCTTATCACCCGACATCAGTGTGGGACCTAGTCCCAACATAATATTGAGGGAATACTGAAGACTGCAACCAGAGGAGCTTGTCATAGCAGCAGATAATACATGCAATAATAAGTGTGTGTCTGTCTATCTTTGACTATGTGCTATATTTTCCTGGATACGATAGAAGATGTAAAAGGCAACATGGCGACATGGAGATTGAAGGTGCGTTCACACCAAAAGCTAAACTATTTTTTCGCGCGACCAAATGTCAACGTACAGGCGAACCCAAACACGAGGGTGTTAGTGTGTGGGATGTCCACGGCAAATATACAGGACTGTCTCAGAAAATTAGAATATTGTGATGAAGTTCTTTATTTTCTGTAATGCAATTAAAAAAACAAAAATGTCATGCATTCTGGATTCATTACAAATCAACTGAAATATTGCAAGCCTTTTATTCTTTTAATATTGCTGATTATGGCTTACAGCTTAAGAAAACTCAAATATCCTATCTCTAAATATTAGAATATCATGAAAAAGTATACTAGTAGGGTATTAAACAAATCACTTGAATTGTCTAATTAACTCGAAACACCTGCAAGGGTTTCCTGAGCCTTGACAAACACTCAGCTGTTATAAATCTTTTTTTTTACTTGGTCTGAGGAAATATTAACATTTTATGAGATAGGATTTTAGAGTTTTCTTAAGCTGTAAGCCATAATCAGCAATATTAAAAGAATAAAATGATTTGTAATGAATCAGAATGCATGATATTTTTGTTAATTGCATTACAGAAAATAAAGAACTTTATCACAATATTCTAATTTTCTGAGACAGTCCTGTAAAGCAGAACTAGTGGTTAGTTATTCTGGTGGATGAAGGAGATGATAACGGTCTCTACGGAGACGAGACACGGAGATAAGCCCCGACGCTCATGGCTTGAACACGGTGAACGGTCGAGCGAGTAAACTCACGCGTTTTGGGCGACGTGAAAAATAGTTTCGCTTTTGGTGTCAACACACCTTGAGGCATGCAGGGTGTTCTCTGGAGTGATATTCGAAGATAAATAATGAAATGAAAATGACATTTCTACTCTTTTACTGTCAAGTTATGTGAAACAATACAAAATAGACATTATTTATTCATGCGGGATGAAAGCAACACAGCAACACAGGCAGTCCATAGGAAAAACATTTTATTGAAAAGCATTTTCAGTTTGTAACAGACTGGTGGAATGTGTGTCATTTATCCTCATGTTGAACTTGTTTTAAATTGTTGAATGTTTAAACCATTTTTTCACAACGTGGCCGCCTCCCACTGCGAGGAAAAGGAGAACCATGACGTGACTAAAGAAAACCAGGGGAGACCAACAAATAATGCAAATATAATACTGTGTTACTAACAAACTGGACTGAAGTTAAATCATAAACGGAACAAAAGAGAAAGAAAAAGAAACTAATTCAATAAATATTTATGGTACACACTTATGGCACAAATATGCAGCAGTCGGTTTGGCAACTTTTCTCTCATTTTTTAAAAACCAAATTACCATGGAAACAGTGCAAAAGGGGAGGGAGTGGGGAGGACACTGGCTTTCCATCGAGCGCTAGCTAAAATACATAGCAAAAAATTCAAATTTTATACAAAACATCTTACTTTAAGAGTTTATAAAAAAATGTTTTTATTGGGTTCTGGTCAATATTTACATAAGCTATTTACCTGTACTTTTTTTCTCCATTTACTTTCCTAAAAAGGTGAATAAGGCTATTGTAACAACCCAGGATCCATATACAATACAAACATTAATGTATTTACAGTTTCTTACCTACAGAAGTACGGTGCAAAATTACTGAGTCAAGTGACCAAGGGCTGACCATACGAGCAAGGCATTTTACAGTAGCCTGAGGCGCTTCTCCGAGCCTTCGGGCCAAGACTCTCACAGCATCGCTACAACATTTCACAAGAGGTCCATCAGACCGGCCAATGCTGGGAGAGCGTTAGTCGGGCTAAGAAAAGGACGTCAGATTCAAATAAACGAATAAGATTGTCATATTCTGCCGCAGACAGAGCAACTAAACAGCCATTTCTTTGTTGTGTGTGTGTGTGTGTGTCTTCTTTGAATCTTTTCTCAAATACCTGTTCAGGTGTGATCTATATGCTCTTTCATTTTTCACAGTTTACCTTTGAACTACGGCACATAGTTAAAACAGAAAAGGTTAAAATAATACTAGAAATAATGCAGGAGAGAAAAACTAACAGCAGGCTTGTATGACGTACGTTGCTAGTTTTGTGTCATTTGTTTGTTGTTATATCTTTCAGTGGTTAAGAACACTTTCCATAGGTGTTTGTTTTCTTTTTCTCAGAATCGATTAAAAAAATAAATAAGAATTGCATATTTGCAGAATTTGTAGCCTCTTAGAGGCACAAACCTCAGATCATACAAGGCTTGGCTTTTCGGTGACATTTTGATGTTCTTCATGAACGAATGATGATGATGGGCTGACACGTACTCTAGGGACAGCTTACGTCATGATGATGATCCTAAGCCAAAGATATTAATGGATTTGAAGTCACTGAAATATAGACTTGCTCAACACGTGCGCACACACACACAAACACACACACGTACACACATGCACAAGAGAACATGAAAGGTGTGTATGAGGAGAGGCGGGCACTGGGAGTTCATGAGAATGATCCTTTGGGAGATGCTACACTGAGTGAGTGTGGGAGCTACTCTGCCTTGTGTACACCGATGTGAGCTATTCTGGGACAGACGGGTCCCCTCGGGGCCGGGCCCGGGCCGCCTCCCCTGGTCCTCTTTCCCAGGCCCTTGTGAGCTCATGACATATGGGAGATATAAAATAATCCAAAACCTAAATTGCATAATGTGCACTTCTACCATAATATATTAACATTACTTCTTCTTCTTCTTCCCCTCCATACGGCCTGACAACACCTGTGCTCTATGTGTTTATCATAAATAGATTCCACTTTTTATTTCATTTTTCATCTTTGTAATGTCCTTTTTATTTGAATGTACATCTATTATGTAAAAAAAAAAAATTTAAAGAGAGAGAAGTAAATCAAATACTCATAATATGGAAATGCTAATGGAGATTAGGAAACAGTGACAATGTCAGAAGATGTCCCTGTGCTTTTTCTAAACAAGAATAGGAGAGCACCGGCCCCTGAGGGCCCCCTTAATCATCATTGGACCCCGGGGTAAACGTTACAGTACCTAGAGCCGTCTCAGCTAGATCTCGGGCCTCTTCTTCCCCTGATGCGAAACATGGCAGAAAGGCGAATTGGATTTCTTATTGCCCGGAACACTTCCGTGTGAAAAGCCCAGGTGTGGAGGAGTTGAGGCCTCACGACTCCATCTGAAGGGATGCGGCTGCTCTCCCGTCTCGAGCTCTCACTGTGTCTCTCTCCGACTGCTGTGAAGAGTGGAGGCACCAGTAAGGGGTTAAAAGTGCTGCTCTATGTTTATGAACGTCCTCCACTCTTCCCAGGAGCCCCTGGGGCACACCTGACACCCTATTGGTTGGCGAGAGGGCTCCAATCCTTGCTCACGCTCTCGCTACTCCGAGCCGCGGTTGGGTAACTTGTGTTTGAACGTCACAAACTGGAACTCATCTTGTCACTGAAGGAAAAGAAAACCTCGATTTGAACTGCATCGGGATATGAGCACCAGATCGGAGTCGACAGCAGAGACACTACTCGCCTTCCTGAAGACCTTCAAAGATCCTCTGAGAGAAGTGGTTTGCTGAAAACACATCTGGGAGGAATGGTGCAGTCCACACTTCAACCCAAACAGTTGTTATTGACTGGTGAGGCCGTGTGTGTGTGTGTGTGTGTGTGTGTGTGAGGTGAGCGTGGTGGCAGGGTGAATGGTGATCTCCGGGAGTCAGGAACGTCCCAGAGAGGACGGGATCTCGCTCCGCCCTCCTCGTCCGACTGGTGGATCCACAGAGTCTCTCTGGCTAGTGGGCATCAAGGGAGGGCAGCCATTTTGTGAGTTCACGGTCAGCCCATATTCTCCTTTACATCTCCTCCTCCCTCGTTCTTTGTCTCTTTCCCTCTCTTTTTCCAAGCAGTAGTCTCTCTTCTGGTGAAGCCACACATTCCTTCACGTTCATACATCCCTCCGTCCGTCCCATCCGAGACAACGAAAACCCAGCACGCTGTGCATCCGCCTGCCTCTCTGGTCCCACAACACTCAGTTCCCTCAAAAACCAAACGGGGAGCCCCTTCGGGGGAAGAGGGGATGGTCTATTTCCAGAGAGCGGCGGTAGCCTCCGGCCCTCCGACATCCCGTCCACACCGACTGGGACCAAACCAGAGGGACAAGGTATCAGCAAAGCTTTGAGAAAGGAAAAAAAGTAGTGACAGAACATCAGGGACGAGGAGGCGGAGCCGACAAAGAGAGAGAGAGCGAGAGTGATAGCGGGTGTGCCATCGGCGCCAGCCGAAACTAAAAACTCGCTCTGCCCGGGATTGTTCCAGTTGGCCTTTTGCTTTGAAAAGTTCCAGCTCAGACCTTGTAATAAATGTTGGCCGGGCTCTGAGGCGGCATCTCCTGAACGATGTAGACCGGGTGGCCGTAGTCGCCGCTGACTTTCTCGTAGTGTGGGCAGAAGACGCTGTCAGCAGTCCTGAGCGGGATGATGATGTCGCTGGGCTCCGAGCCATTATTGTTCCCGCCTCCTCCGCTCCGCTTGGGCGTGGCCAGCGTGCTCAGAGACAGCGTCGCCGCGTGCTGCGGCGAGTGCTTGCGGTGCCGCCGGCGGTACTTGAGCAGCAGCAGGACCAGCATGATGATGATGATGATGAAGATGACGCTGCCCGAAGCGATGCCCACGAAGATGGCCACCTCGGAGCCGATGATGCTGGAGGACTTCCCGTTGTTGTCGTTGTCCCCGCTTTCTCTGGGCGCTACACCTGAGAGACAAAGGGAGGCACACGTGAGGGGGCGGCTTTAGCTCAGTGGGGTAAGAGGGCCGTCCTGCAACCGCAGGGTTGTGGGTTCGATCCCCGCTCTCCCCATTAGTTGCAAGTCGAAGTGTCCTTGAGCAAGGCACTGAACCCCCAGTTGCTTCCCGGGCGCATCACCGCAGCCCACTGCTCCTTAATAACTAAGGATGGGTTAAATGCAGAGAACTAATTTCCCCTTGGGGATAAATAAAAGTGTATATTCTATTCTATTCTATTCTATGACATGAGCCTGTCGTGGAATTGTTCAAAACATATTGAAAACTAGAACGGGCACTCAGTAGAGCGCATACCTTCGCATATCACAACATCGGGCAATGAATTATGAACATTTTGGCATTAGTTGCCAATTGGATATAAATTGACAGCGCTATGGTAAAAAGAAGATGTTGACCTTTTCATGACCTTGACCTTGACCTTTGACCCGATCGATCCCAAAATCTAATCAAATGGTCCCCGGATAATAACCAATCATCCCACCAAATTTCATGCGATTCGGTTTAATACTGTTTGAGTTATGCGAGTAACACGCATACAAATAAATAAATAAATAAACGGCGATCAAAACATAACCTTCCGCATTTTCAATGCGAAGGTAACAAACTGGTTGGAATGACATCCGGCCATCTGCAGGCATTCCAGGAGAGGTGAGGAGATGGGGATCACAACAGCAGGTTGTGCTCACTAAGTCATGAGTCAAGGGAGAGAACCTCTGGCCAATGGTTGCGTGAAGTGGGCATGATTTGGGGCTTTGGGAAAGTCACTTCTGGTGCACAGTCCCGTGACCAGTAAGGGGTAGTGGAACCAGTTCTCAGATGATTCAGTTCAGAATCTCCCCGACGCCTTTAAAGGAAAGAAAAGGAAGCAGTGTGTTCGTCTTTTCCTGCCTTTCCCTTTCATTCCTCACACTCTTGTCCTCCTGTCACAGGGACGGTGTCTGGAACCGAGAGTGAAGCCTGTGGAGGGCTTTTGAATAAAGGTCACATTCCATTGGTGGCTATTCAAATTCAGCCTTGAATCGTGCACAAGCGCAGCCTGACAGGAGACACAAGGCCTCGGGTAGCTACAGGCAAATGGCACTTAAATTAATTGCATTTTGAAAGCCATAAAAAGTCACTTTGATTTCTATTTCCAACTAACAGCCCCAGAGGGAAGAATATAGGAAAGAGGGATGTGATGTCATTGTGAAGCATCAATTCTGAAACTCAAGCTGCGGATGGGCATTCAGATGAGCGCCCAGCACCTGAAGGGCTGGACGGCCGAGGCACGCAAGAAGGAGACGGGAAGATGAAAGGCGCCGGCGTGGATTCAACAGAACGGCCAATCGGCATGCTCCCCGTTAGGCACCGTGAAAACAAACAGAGGCAGGTGAGGCCGCGCCCTCGGTGAGCCAGCACTCGAGAGGGAAGGAACGCGGGGCAGATAATATAGGTCAGCTGCTTTTTGTTCTTGGGCCCTTCCTGTTTTTCTCACTGCGGAAATTGCCGGCATGATGTTCTTGGCCGATTTTTTTTTTTAACTGCAATATAATAGCAGAGATAAGAGAGGTCTGCCCGTAGACACCATTGTGATTGGGTGCAGGAACAAGTGTGCGTCTGTACTCAGAGCAGGTCATTAGAAAGATGGCAGACAGCGATCAGATCATTTTCCTGAAAATATCACTTCAGTGTCGGGTTGAGGCTGGAATGTGGCCAGCGTGGACATAATAAACCTGATAAGTCCTTGAGATGCCTATCCGTTTCATAGGCAACATTCAATTACTGGCTGATGAATAGCTGATGTTTCTTTCCTTCACTTTCACACGCACACATCAGTGACTCTTACAAACGCACACACACACACGCGCCTTCTTAGCGTTATCTGCTCTGAGCTGGAAGCTGGTTCAAGTGGGGGATCTCACCTGGTTTCTCCAGCACTTCGTTGGGGTTGTAGGTTTCCTTGCCATCTGTGTTCTTGGGCGAGTAGGGGACCCTGGTGGGGTTGACTTTGGGTGAAATAGGATCAGAGGGATCTGAAAATATGGGGAAAAGATGCCCGGAAATTAGAGGGGAAATATTTGTGTTGATGCTCATGAAAAGACAGTGGTTCAGATCGCTCCTGGAGTCAGTCAGGGGGGCGTCTTCGTCCCGGTTGTGCTTTGAGACTTCCAGGAAAACACAAAGAGGGAATCTCAATAGTTCTTGAACCTCTCAATGCTTCAACAGTGCAGCGAGCAGCCAAATGATCTTCAACTGGATCGACATCAGGCAAAGTGTGTTTGTACGAACGGCTCGGCATGACCCAGAAATGACTGTAATCAACCATGAAGAGCGGCGAATGGGTGTGTTCTGCCTCTGCAATGCGTCGTCCCTCTGTCATCGAGTTGTGGTTCCAAAGCTGAGCTGAAGGGACTCTGAGCAGCTGCTGTCAGAACCACTGGTCCCAGTGACTGGGCCCGTCACGCTCAGCCCTACCAAACACACTCCAAAAAAAGCCAACATTTCTCACTCCTATTAAACGTCGCCTATTCGCTCTTCTAACTTCCTCTGAGTGCAGCCGGACCCCAGCAACCGGCTTCTCTGGGTTGCAGCCGGGCAACTGATTTATGAATGATGATCTCTGTAATTAAGAATCCGGTCCGTCTGCCTGCGTGGGGGCCGACTGCGCTTCACATGCGGCGTGTCGAATGCCCTCTCGGGGACCGTGTGTGTGAGTGTGTTTCCACTAGATTACATCTCCTGCCCCCTCGCAGCCCCAGGTGCCATGGAGACGATGGAGCTGCACAGCCTCCTGTGACCTTTTTAGGGCATTTTCTGAGTCCCACACAATTTCTCACAACTGTACTCGTGCTGCATCGCGGCTGCCTGCTCACGCCGCGGGCACTCGGCAGCATAATCCAAGAACACAATACTCACTTTGCCCCACTTTCATGATTATCTTCATGGACCTGGTCCTGCACACGCCCCCCTCCTGGTTGTCGATGCCCTCCATGGTGGCGTTAGATGTAGCTGCAGCCGGGAGAGAGAGGGACACGGTTAGGATTAGCTTTGCTGCGAGCACCTGCGACACACAAGATGTGTTGGGGAAATTGTGTTGCCGTATGTGCCTTAAGCCGATCTCAGGAAAACAGCCACAGAGACGCTGAGCGCCTTCCTCGGAGTCATATCGCCTTTAATAAAATCACAATTCACCTGCTCATCACCTCTAGCGGCACAGTTCACATCCCCAAAGTCAATTACCTTGAGTAATTGTGACTGTAATGCTTGTAACTGTGCTGATGGGCCTCGTGAAGGAGGCAGTTAAGGGGGGGGGGGGAGAGACACAACAATGACTGCTACCACAGCGGCCATCTTACCGCGCCGCGGGACCATGTGCATCAGCACTGACGACGCTCCAGAGAGAGGTACAAAGCTATTAAGTTATTAAAGAACACATTTTTGTGTTTTTAAAAAGCTGAAAAGCACAGATAAATAAAAATAAAAAATAAAAAAACTCGCTGCCGGGTTTAAGAAGAGTTCTGCTGACAACATGAGGACAAATATTCAGAGATGTAAACGAGGAGAAACTGTTTTACAAAGCGGGGCGCTGTTCCAGAAGGGGCCGTGAAATGAAGAGGAGGGAGCTGATGAACACCTCGATGGCCGGAGATGAGAAGAGCTTCAAGACACGTGTGCACACAGGAGAACACAGAAGAGCGAAACACTGTGTTTCAGGGACGACAGCAGACGTTGGGGGAGGAGTCTGGAGGGGCGGAGCCAGACGTCCAGCAACATGGGCCTGTCAGCAGATGAAGAGGACTCTCAGCTCTTCCAGAGCTCAACCAACCGGATGCTTTCAAGCCCGACGGCGGCTACTCTGCCTCTCGGCTCGTGGGCTCTTATCTGCACTGCCCCGTGAGGCGGCTGGGCAGTACTGCAGCTGGCGAGGGTCATGAGAGGGACGGGGAACAGGCGAGAAGGGAGGGAGGGAGGGAGGGAGGGAGCTTGTGGTCTATCAGGTCAGTAACACAGAGGCTAACGAGCTGCCAGGGCTTAGCAGTTTGGCTTCCCGCCAGCAGTGGCCTGCATTCACCACACTGACACCCCCCCCTCCCCCCCTCCCCTCGGCTTCCTCTCCTCCTTCTTTCTCCTCCCTTGAACAACACCCCATCATCCCCAGCTTCCTTCTCTCCAGGGCAGCCACGACCCTCTTCCCTAAACGCCATTACCCCCCCCCCCCCTCAACGTGTTCCCATCCCTGCTGAAGGTGCTGAGGGCTCCATGGAAACATCTTTGAGAAATGAAGCGTTGCATAGTTTGCAGTTTTCTCTTTCTCCGTTTTTTTTCTCTTCCTTTTCCACCGTCCCAAAATCCCCTTCAGTGAGACGGTGATGGGAGCAGACAAAGAGCATGTTAACAAGAACACCCCCCCTCACTCCCTCACTCACTCCCTCACTCCCTCACTCCCTCCCTCCTCCTCTCTCCCTCCTCACTCCCTCCCTCCTCCTCTCTCCCCTCTCACTCCCTCCCTCCATCCCGCCTCCTCTCTCCCCCCTCACTCCCTCCCTCCATCTCTCCTCCTCTCTCCCCCCTCACTCCCTCCTCTCTCCCCCCTCACTCCCTCCCTCCATCTCTCCCCCCTCCCTCCCTCCATCCCTCCTCCTCTCTCCCTCCTCACTCCCTCCCTCCTCCTCTCTCCCTCATCACTCCTCCTCCTCCCTCCTCCTCTCCCCTCACTCCCTCCTCCACCTCTCCTCCTCTCCTCCCTCACTCCTCCTCTCTCCCTCCTCCTCTCTCCCCCCTCACTCCCTCCCTCCACCTCTCCTCTCCCTCACTCCTCCCTCCATCCCTCCTCCTCTCTCCCCTCTCACTCCCTCCCTCCACCTCTCCTCCTCTCTCCCCCTCACTCCCTCCCTCCACCTCTCCTCCTCTCTCCCCCCTCACTCCCTCCCTCCACCTCTCCTCCTCTCTCCCCCCTCACTCCCTCCCTCCATCTCTCCTCCTCTCTCCCCCCTCACTCCCTCCCTCCACCTCTCCTCCTCTCTCCCCCTCACTCCCCTCTCCTCCTCTCTCCCCCCTCCCTCCCTCCCTCCACCTCTCCTCCTCTCTCCACCCTCCCTCCCTCCATCTCTCCTCCTCTCTCCCCCCTCACTCCCTCCTCCTCCTCTCCCTCCCTCCTCCCTCCACCTCTCCTCCTCCACCCTCCCTCCCTCCTCTCTCCCCCCTCACTCCCTCCCTCCATCTTGCCTCCTCTCTACCCCCTCACTCTCTCCCTCCATCTCTCTTCTCTCCCCCTCCCTCCTCTCTCCCCCGGTCTCCTTCTCCAGCTGACTGATGGCTTTTCAGTGAAGACCGAAAAGCACATTACAGACAAAGCTCCTTCAAAGCTTGTGCTTCTGTGCGTGTGTGTGTGTGTATAGGTGTGTGTGTGTGTGTGTATAGGTGTGTGTGTGTGTATAGGTGTGTGTGTGTGTGTGTGTGTGTGTGTATAGGTGTGTGTGTGTATAGGTGTGTGTGTGTGTGTGTATAGGTGTGTGTGTGTGTGTATAGGTGTGTGTGTATGTGTGTGTGTGTATGTGTGTGTATGTGTGTGTGTGTATAGGAGTGTGTGTGTGTGTGTGTGTATAGTGTGTGTGTGTGTGTGTATAGTGTGTGTGTGTATAGTGTGTGTGTGTGTGTGTGTGTATGTGTGTGTGTATAGTGTGTGTGTGTGTGTATGTGTGTGTGTGTATAGGTGTGTGTGTATAGGTGTGTGTGTGTGTGTGTGCACGTGTTCATTTCCTAAACCTGTTGGAACAACACACATTGATGTTAGCCGTCTGACAGTGTTTCCTGGGTGGTGGTGTTCAGGGTGAGCTGCTGCTGGTGGAGGCGTGAGCGACGTGGGATGTCGAGCTGGATTTACGGTCAGAAGCACTGGAGCCTGAAAGGTCAGAGTTCACGGGGACTGAAGGCTGGTGGTGTATTTAGATCTGCCTACTGGTCCTCCCTTCTTCTTTCCCTATCAACACATCAACATCCATCTAGACTGAAGATAAACAACTCAAACTGAATCTCATCGTCCTGCCAAGCCTCCAAAAACTATTTCAAGATTTAAAAACCTCACTTTGTTACTCTTCGTGTAATTCATCTTGCAATGCAGAGTAAAACACACACTCACGATGCCAAGCCTGACTTGCATTTCAACAGAAGGTGATGGTTGAAGGGGCTCAGGCTGCTTGAATGACTGGGCCCTCCTCGGCCAGGCAGACCGTTAGCTGGCTAGAGTTAACCAGCTACGCTGTCGGGCTCAGGCTGGGGGGACACTGGGGGATAGACCAGGTTCATACAAGACCCTCACAAATGGACTTAGTCACCAACTAGCGGGCATTACAGCATCCAGATAAGTCCACATTCATGGGAGGGGCAGCATGAAGGAAAAGGGAGAAGAAATAGAGAGAGAGATGAAGCCACTAGCGTGTGACCTTCTGTGAGAGGACAAAGCAGCGGCTGCACTGTTCCCTCCATCCTATTTCCTCACTCGCGATGTGGTTAAGATGGTGTTCTTGGGCTGAGCCAGACTGGTCACACACACACACACACACACACAGTGATGAAAATACAGGCTCTGCAAAAGGGAAAAAGGTCATCAGGAAAAATCTCTCACTGACTGTGACAAAGTCGGCTACTGCTTGAGACCAAAGGGATAGCTAAAGTGGGTCTGACTCACACACACACACACACACACACACACACACAGTCTCAAACCGACGGTAGGACCGTGTGACAGGCGTGTCCTCACTCGTCTGTGTGTGTGTTAGAGCACACTCAACGCCCCCCACATCCTCAGCTTCATTTACCTCCTTAACTTCACTTAACCTGGTGCTCAGCCAGACCAGGGAGAGCCGCCTTCCCCTCATCCTAATGAAACTATCAAATATCAATTAAAGACGGTGCTAGCATGTAGCTTGTTTCCGAGTGGCATACGGTGTTTAATCATGTTGATGAGCTGTAAACATGTGTTTATGTTTCATTTGATATCAACAGGGACGTGTCCATATACGTGTTCAGATGGGGAGCTGCGTGTGGTCCAGGATCAAGAGCCGTAACGCTTGAAAGACAAGGCTTTGAAAATGCTGTGGGAATAATGAATGCACAATGCCCTGCTGCACGACAGACAATGCCTGGCCACGCATAATGAAACAGAGCAAAGGCAACAGGAGCCTGAAGAGGCATCTCAGAGAGACTGATAGGAAGGGAGAGGGGGGGGGGGCATTGCACTCAGCAAGAGGATGAGAGGATGAGAGGATGGAGGATGGAGCTCTGTCAAAACACAAACCTTTCAAATCCATGATTCAGATCCACTCAGGTTTAAGTTGCCTTTGCGATTACTCAGCGGCAACGCGTGGAGCAACAGACTGACTGAGAGGCGTGGAAACAAATCAAAGTTGCGCTGACTGGACACACCGCGTCACATCCTCATGTGATGATAACAACGTCAACGGTCCTGGATGGGAAGAAGCGGCAGTTTAAATCGGACAAAGTGCATTTAAAGAATTCACACCGCGTGAAATGAGATATGACCACGGGGGGGGGGGGGGGGGGCTCTGTTGTGTTGTGACTGAGCAACGGCTGATTAAAGCCCTGATGAAACCTCCCTGTGCGTGTCTGCTCTGACTGTAAATGCAGCCGTGTCCTTCTTCTGCCCTCTTCAGCTCATCATCCCTCTTGTTCTACCCCTTTTCCCATTCTCTCTCTCTCTCTCTCTCTCTCTCTCTCTCTCTCTCTCTCTCTCTCTCTCTCTCTCTCTCTCTCTCTCTCTCTCTCTCTCTCTCTCTCTCTCTCTCTCTCTCTCTCTCTCTCTCTCTCGCTCCCTCTCTCTCTCGCTCTCTCTAGCTCTTTCGCTCGCTCGCTCTCTCTCTCTCTCTCTCTCTCTGCCTCTTTAGCTCATGTATTCATCCACTCACAACGTACCGGCTGCAGGCCATGCCGCCAACAACCATCACATCAGACTCCTCTGCTCTCAGCACAGAACTAGGCGCACACACACACACACACACACACACACAAAGACACACACACACAGACACGCGCCCACACGCCAGAAACACAGCGGCCCAACACACCGCACACTGACAGGCACACGCACACACGAGCAGGCGGTGTAGTGCGTGCATCCTTTTGTTCTGACAGGACGGGATGAGTCACCGCTGAGGCCTGATGGCACAGTCTCTTGGATGGGTGTGTTTGAAGTTTTTTTGGGGTGAGGGGGGGTCCAGCATACCCATCTAATCTAGGTCTAGCCTCCTCAACAGTAATCCAATCGCTCCAAACTCCGTCGCCTTGATGCGGGGGCCATGGCAATTGTGAGAAAAAGTGGAGGATTAAACGGCGGTTAATTAATTACGCATCGAGTGCTCACTCCAAAAGACGAATGCAATGCTGGCGGTGAACTTTCTGAGGCGGTGTCACACTCTGATGGATCTTGGAGGTGGCGGGGCCGAACACACACACACACACACACACACACACACACACAGGCGTAAATAAGATGGAGATGCTTCCATGTCGGGCGAGGCAGGGCGAGTCAAACCGTAAGTTTAGACGTATCAATTCCCTCAACACATCGACACCCGCAGTCACACCCACCGACACGTCGGCTACCTCCAACACAAGCAGGCTGACTCCGCCTCCTACGCACACCTCACCTCGGCACATTTCTCTCGCTCGGTTTCCTTTGTGTGAGTGTGTGTTGGTTTGTGCGTCACTCCTGGTGTTTTACACATGCATCCAAGCAAATAGAAAGAGTACGCGACGCAGCGCCGTTGAGGCTGCACGGCGGCGAGCCAGAACAGTTAACAGCAAAGTGTGAGCAGCTCCCTCTCTTTCTCTCTTCAGGCTACACATTAGCATGCTGGGCAGCTGTGAGGGGAGGTGGAATGGTGGTGGTCGGGGGGGGGAAAGGGAAATTGCAAGAACTGCAAAATTGGATTTTCCAACTCGTCTTTTTAAAGTTCCGAATTGAACTTTCTTCCTCGCTGGTCCCTCTGTTCTGGTTGATGAAGAGGAAGGGCTTTCAAGTCAGGAGCTGGGAAATAACATTGTCTGTGTGTGTGTGTGTGTGTGTGTCAGTGTGTGTTTGTGTGTCTGTGTGTCTAGGTGTGTGTGTGTGTATGTGTGTGTGTGTCTGTGTGTCTAGGTGTGTGTTTGTGTGTGTGTGTGTGTGTGTGTCTAGGTGTGTGTTTGTGTGTGTGTGTGTGTGTGTGTGTCTAGGTGTGTGTTTGTGTGTGTGTGTGTGTGTGTCAGTGTGTGTTTGTGTGTCTGTGTGTCTAGGTGTGTGTGTGTATGTGTGTGTGTGTCTGTGTCTAGTGTGTGTTGTGTGTGTGTGTCTGTGTGTCTAGTGTGTGTGTGTGTGTCTGTGTGTCTGTGTGTCTAGCGTCCACTGAACTCATCCTGCTCATGGGGGCTGATCCACCAGTGAGATCACGTTCAGCTCCAGGAGTCAGAACCAGGAGAACCAGGAGAACCAGGGAGAGCAACACTCAGCACTGAAGCTCGTCAATAACACTGCAACTGGCTTGGGGTGGAGGGAGACGGAGGAGGGCTTCAGTCAGAAGCCTTTGTATTCTTTAAGCACACACACACACACACACACACATGTGTTTGTGTGTGTGCGTGTGTGTGTGTGTGTGTCTAGTGTGTGTTTGTTCCTATGAGCCGCTGTAAAGACACTAACATCATATTTACTCCAACAACATGTCTCCCTGCAGGACCTCAGAGGCAGGCCTGCCCCGACACGCACACGCCCTGCGGTGACGGCAGCACGTTGGTGGCCGCCGCCGCAGGGTGCTCCACCACCAGCTCAGGTGGAGCTGATGGAGACGTCTGGTTCAACCTGTTCATCAAACAGCTGCTTGACGGATGTCTCTGACCCCGGAGAACGTTTAGAGTCACGGGAGGCAGTTTAACGTGGGAGAGTTCATCACAATCATTGCTACTCCCTGTTAGCTTCGTTAGCACCACAGGTTAAATGCTAGGCTTGTTAGCTTCGTTATTCGCACAGGCTAAAGGTCGTTAGCTTGTTAGCTCGCACAGGCTAGTCGTTACCTTGTTAGCTCGCACAGGCTAGTCGTTACCTTGTTAGCTCGCACAGGCTAGTCGTTACCTTGTTAGCTCGCACAGGCTAGTCGTTACCTTGTTAGCTCGCTTACCTTGTTAGCTCGCACAGGTTAGTCGTTACCTTGTCAGCTCGCACAGGTTAGTCGTTACCTTGTCAGCTCGCACAGGCGAAGGTCACATCTTGTCAGCTCACAGCCAGTTTTGCCACTTAGCAGCTCGCACAGGTTAGTCACACTTGTTAGCCCAGTTAGTCGCTACCTTGTTAGCCTCGTTATGTTGGGTCACACTTGTTAGCCCGCACAGGCCAGTCGCTACCTTGTTAGCTCAAGACAGGCTAGTCGTTACTCGGTTAGCTCAAGACAGAAGGTCACACTTGTTAGCTCACATAGGTTATTACATTTTATTAGTCGTTATTGTTAGTCGCTACTTTGTTAGCCCGCATTAGGCTAGTCGTTACCTTGTTAGTCACAAGACAGGGCTAGTCACATCTTGTTAGCTCGTGACAGGCTAGTCACACTTTGTTAGCCTCAAGACAGGCTGGGGTCGTGTTACCTTGTTAGCTTGTTACCTTGTTAGCTCGCACAGGCTAGTCGTTACCTTGTTAGCTTGTTACCTTGTTAGCTCGCACAGGCTAGTCGCTACTCCAGGCTCTCAAGACAGCATAGTCGCTAATTTTGTTAGCTCGCAAGACAGTTAGGTCGCTAATTCTGTTAGCCTCACAGGCCAGTCGCGTTACCTTAGCAGCTTGTTACCCTGTTAGCCCAGCACAGGCTGAAGGTCACAAGTACCTTGTTAGCTTGTTACCCTTGTTGCCTCGCACAGGCCAGTCACACTGTTAGCCTCAAGATACAATACATCTTTGTTATTCAAGATACCAGTCGCCACCTGTTAGCCCCGCACAGGTTAAGGTCGTTACCTCTGTCAGTTCGCAGCCAGTCGTTACCTTGTTAGCTCGCACAGGCTAGTCGTTACCTTGTTAGCTCGCACAGGCTAGTCGTTACCTTGTTAGCTCGCACAGGCTAGTCGTTACCTTGTTAGTCATGACAGGCTAGTCGTTACCTTGTTAGCTCGCACAGGCTAGTCGTTACCTTGTTAGCTTGTTAGCTTGCACAGGTTAGTTGTTACTTTGCTCATTTGCTCTGCTGAACTCGCTCTCCCTCGATAGAAGTGGGTGTGTGTGTGTGTGTACTAGGTGGCTCACCCTTCCTTCCCTCTATAATCTCCTTCCTCCTACTTCCCCCGCTGTGACAGCTCACAGATGGCTGTGGCAGAGCCTCACAGATGGTCCTATCTGCGGCGCACACACCCCCCGTCAGCGCCACGCAGATGGTGCAGTCCACCTCCCGTGTTTCAAACCAGGGGGCCGTCGCTGAACCCCCTCACGACTTCCTCCAGGACGGAGCTCACTATGTCGCCCGGAGCAGCCATCACCACACCCAGGTGGAAGGAGCTGAACCACCGAGTTGGCTGATACACGAACTGCACAGGACATTAGCCCACACTGAAAATCCTATTCCATAATTCACACCTCTGTGTGACTCGAGTGAGGACACACACCGGCAGCCCGCCTTAGAGTGCGCATTTCACAGATGATGCAGTCCTGCCCTGAAGAACCTTAAGGCCCCAAGCAGTTGGGCTGAACTCCTGGAACTTGAGGGTGAACTTGACGTCCTGGTCGGGCTTCACGCAGTTGAGGAGCGGCGTGTCGGCCTTGGTGATGGTGCAGCTCTCCAGCTGCTCGCGGGGCACCATGTACACCTTGTAGTACTCGATGACGTCGCCCATCCCGCTGTCCACGCGCGGGCACACGATGTCCAGCTTGTCCCCGATCTGGGGGTACAGCACCACGCCTTGGCCGGGCACAAATCTGGAGGAGCGAGAGGAGGAGGAGGAGGTTAGTGAGAGCAGAGCAACGACGGAGGAGGAGTCGGCCATCAGATCTCTGAGAGACGAGGCGCTGATTATTGATCAGGTGATTACTTGTGTGTGTGTGTGTGTGTGTGTCTAGGTGTGTGTTTGTGTGTGTGTCTGTGTCTAGGTGTTTGTGTGTGTGTCTAGGTGTGTGTGTGTCTAGGTGTGTCTAGGTGTGTGTGTGTGTGTGTGTGTGTGTGTGTGTGTGTGTGTGTGTGTGTGTGTGTGTGTGTACAGGCTTCTTCTAGTCTGATTTTCCCAGCTGCTCCTGAACGACCATCTCACTCTTCCGTAAGCTTTGCTGTTGTACCAACAGCTTAAAGCATGACTTCTTCTCTCTCCCTCCCGCCTCCCTCTTGCTCAGTGTGTCCTATGTATAGTTATCCCCGCCTCCCTTAATGATAACGACATGCAACAAGTGTAGTTTATTTGCCAGGTTGAGGCAGGTCTGGTTAGATGCACGCCCGCCGCTATCGAAGCTCAGATAGCTATGCGAAGGCCCGCCTCTCTCCGTAGTCGGGAGCCACAGTCATTGTTAGCCAGTTCGCGTAACCGCGCAGCCGGGTATGGGTAACTGTTCTGCGAGGAGTCGAAATCTGCCATAGTCTGCCAGGCACCAAACCACTTCACGTTTCAACCAGCTTTCTTGTCAGCCGACACAATTCGCTGGAGGAACACACCCTGGTTATCGGAGCCATAATAGGAACGTGGAAAATAGCTGCCACGGACCAGAGTCGCAGGCCTCCCGGGGCTAGAGCGGCTATCATCGCGGGAGTCTTGTTTGGCTGCTGGCCAAGGATATGGAGACAGTCAGATTGTAATACACGCCGGTAGACGAGTCTGGCCGGTCGGAAGTCATCATGATAACGATACATGCAACAAATGTAGTTTATTTGCTAGGTTGGAGGCAGGTCTAAGTGGGTTAGATGCACGGCTCCGCTATCAAGCTCAGACAGCTATGCTAGTTAGCCCGCCCTCTCCGTAGTCGGCGGAGCTACAGTCAGCTGTTAGCTGTGCCCGTAACCGTGCAGCCGGGTGGTTGGGTAACTGTTCGCAGGAGTCGTAAGTCTACACAGAAGCCCGCTGTGCACCAACCACTTCACGTTTCGAACCAGTTTCCCCTGCTCAGCGACACACCCGCTGAGGAACACACCCTGGTTATCGGGAGCTCTACAGTCAGGAACGTGAAAATAAGCGAAGCCACGGACCAGGTAATGTGCCTCCCGGGGCAGAGCGGGCGACGTGAGTCTTGTTTGAAGCTGCTGGCTAAGGATAAGCGGAGATACAGTCAGATTGTACGCGGTGGTAATGACGCCCGAGCCCGTCGGTCGAGTCACTAAAATTAATGTGGAATCGGTGTGCTTATGCCAAGACGTTGTCGGACACCGTAATTTTCTCTGGCCCTCCCCAAATTTGCAGACAGACAGATTGTATAGCCGAATGTCGCCTTTCAACCGCTGGCTGTCGAGGTGGTGCCCAGCGAATAATGGGCTATGAGACAACTGGAAGACTTTCTGGGAAAGCCTGATCTGATGAGGAGAGACGGCATCCATCCCACGTTGGACGGAGCGCCGCCTCATCATTTCTGCTAACATGACCAAGTTGATCACCGGACTTAATCTATGACAACCCAGGGTTCAGATCAGGAACCGGGAGCAGAGTTGTAGTTTAACACCCTTCTCTGCTCTTCCATTCGAGCAGTTACCCACCCTTGACTTTAGAGTAGAGACTGTGTCTGTCCCACGCCGACTTCAATTAAATAAATCAAAAGTAAGCAGAAGAGGAGTCGTACACAATAACCTTATACAAGTTAACACAATTATTTCAGCAGTGCAACAAAATAGGTCTATTAAATGTGGTCTCCTAAATATTCGATCTCTGTCATCTAAAGCTGTGTTACTGAATGATTTAATATCAGATAATCACATTGATTTATGTTGCCTAACTGAAACCTGGCTGAGCCATGAAGAATATGTCTGCCTGAATGAATCGACTCCTCCAAGTCATATTAATACTCACATTCCTCGAGGCACCGGTCGAGGAGGTGGAGTAGCAGCCATCTTTGAATCGAGCCTATTAATTAATCCTCAACCAAAATTACACTACACCTCATTTGAAAGCCTTGTTCTTAGTCTTTCACATCCAACCTGGAAAACACTACAGCCAATTTGATTTGTGATTCTGTACCGGCCACCAGGTCCATATTCAGAGTTTATATCTGAATTCTCAGAATTTATATCAAGTTTGGTTCTTAAAACCGATAAAGTTATTATTGTTGGAGATTTTAATATCCATGTGGATGTTGATAATGATTGCCTTAGTGCTGCATTCATCTCCTTGTTGGACTCGATTGGCTTCTGTCAGAGAGTACAGAAACCCACTCACAGCTTTGGCCACACGCTTGATCTTGTTCTTACTTATGGCTGACATTGAGCATTTGAACGCCTTCCCAGAATCCTCTTCTGTCAGACCACAACCTCATAACTTTTGAATTTATACTACCGGAGTGTACTCCGTTAGTCAAAAGTTTTTACACTAGATGTCTAACTGATAGTGCTGTAGCTAAATTTAAAGAAGCGATTCCTTCTGTATTTGATTCGATACCACGTCTCAATATAACAGAGGACTCCTGGTCTAACTTTAGTCCGTCCCAGATTGATCATCTTGTTGACAGTGCCATAGGCTCTCTGAGAATGACACTGGACTCGATAGCCCCTCTGAAGAAGAAGACAGTGAGGAAGAGGAGGTTTGCTCCCTGGTATAACCCTCAGACCCGCAAACTGAAGCAAACGTCACGAAAGCTTGAACGCATATGGCGTTCAACTAATCTCCAAGAATCCCGCTTAGTTTGGCGAGATAGTCTTAAAACATATAAGAAGGCCCTCCGTAATGCCAGAGCAGCCTATTACTCATCAATAATAGAAAAAAATAAACACAACCCCAGGTTTCTCTTCAGCACTGTAGCCAGGCTGACAGAGAGTCACAGCTCTGTGGAGCCGAGTATTCCTATAGACCTCAGTGGTAATGACTTTATGAACTTCTTTAATGAAAAGATTTTAACTATTAGGACAAGATTAATAATCTCTTGCCCATAACCAGTGCCAATCTGTCCTCAAGTGGAATGGCCTTGGAAACCGCTGTATGCCCTGGTGTATATTTGAGGATTTTCTCCTATCAACGTGACCAATTATTTTCAACGGTTTCTACTTGAACACGTCTACCTGTCTCTTGGACCCCATCCCGACGAGGCTGCTTAAAGACGTTTTGCCTTTAATTGGCGGCTCTCATTAGATATTATCAATGTGTCTCTGCTAACAGGCCACGTACCACACTCCTTCAAGGTGGCTGTTATTAAACCTCTCCTGAAGAAGCCCACTCTGGATCCAGAGGTATTGGCTAACTACAGACCGATCTCTAACCTCCTTTCCTCTCCAAGATCCTTGAGAAAGTGGTCGCAAATCAGTTGTGCGACTTTCTACATCATAATAGTTTATTTGAGAAATTTCAATCAGGATTTAGAAAACACCACAGCACCGAGACGGCACTGGTGAAAATTACAAATGACCTCTTAATGGCAGCAGATAAAGGACTCCTCTCTGTCCTGGTCTTGTTAGACCTTAGTGCTGCATTCGACACCATGACCATGACATCCTGTTACAGAGACTGGAGCAGTCGATTGGCATTTCAGGCACGGCACTAATTTGGTTTAAATCCTATTTATCAGATCGATCTCAGTTTGTATTTGTAAACGATGACGCCTCGATAACCACCAACGTTAATCACGGAGTTCCACAAGGTTCTGTGCTTGGACCAATTTTATTTACCTTATACATGCTTCCTTTGGGCAATATTATCAGGAAACACTCCATAAACTTTCATTGTTATGCAGATGACACTCAACTATATTTATCGATAAAACCAGAGGAGAGCAACCAACTCTGTAAAATTCAAGCATGTCTTAAAGACATAAAAACATGGATGACCTGCAACTTCTTGATGTTAAACTCAGACAAAACCGAAGTAATTTTAATCGGCCCTGAGCACCTCAGAGATCAATTATCTGGTGATGTGGATTCTGTAGACGGCATTGCCCTGGCATCCAACACCACTGTAAAGAATCTTGGCGTTATCTTTGATCGACTTGTCCTTTAACTCCCACGTAAAGCAAATCTCAAGGACTGCATTCTTTCATCTACGTAATATTTCAAAATCAGGCACATCTTGTCTCAAAAGATGCAGAAAATTGGTTCACGCGTTCGTTACTTGAGACTGGATTACTGCAACTCCTTATTAGCAGGCTGCTCTAATAAATCTCTTAGGTCCCTCCAGTTGATCCAGAATGCTGCAGCTCGTGTTCTCACTAAAACTAAGAAAAGAGATCACATCACTCCTGCACTAGCTGCTCTGCACTGGCTCCCAGTAAAATGAAGAATCACTTTTAAAATTCTTCTTAACCTACAAAGCCTTGTTTGGTGATGGCCCATCATATCTTAGGGAGCATGTCGTACTATATTGCCTCACTAGAGAGCTACGCTCACTAAATGCGGACTACTTGTAGTTCCTAGAGTCTTAAAAAGTAGAATGGGAGCCAGAGCCTTTAGTTATCAAGCTCCTCTTTATGGAACCAGCTTCCAATTTCAGTCCGGGAGGCAGACACAGTCACCTCGCTTAAGAGTAGACTTAAGACCTTCCTCTTTGACAGAGCTTATAGTTAGGGCTGAATCAGGTTTGCCCTGGTCCAGCCCCTTGATATGCTGCTATAGGCTTATAGCTGCCGAGGGACGTTTAGGATGCACTGAGTACCTATCTCCTCTTTTTCTCTCCTTAAGGATGAATTTTCATCTCTCAATCACACGTTACTAACTCTGCTTTCTCCCGAAGTCCTTGACTTTACGTCTCATGGGGTCATCGGACCCTATGAGACGGCATAGATCCTATCTGCCTGATGGATCGTCTGGGTCGTGGAATTCCTGCTCATGACTACGCCACTGTCCTGTTGAGACTCGCCCTCCTCCTCCCCACCGCCATCTGCCTGATGGATCGTGGAGGTCTCCATCGTGGAATATGCCTACTATGAACTATTCATACACTCTGTCATATTCATTGAATGTATTTTAACTCTAAATCTGTCCTTCTGTACACATTACATCTATTGCATCTGTCCATCCTAGGAGAGGGATCCTCCTGTTGCTCTCCTCCAGGTTTCTTCCTTTTTTCCCCTGAAGGGTTATTTGGGAGTTTTTCCTGGTCCGATGTGAGGTTTTGGGGCAGGGATGTCTATGTGTACAGATTGTAAAGCACTCCGAGACAAATTTGTAATTTGTGAAATTGGGCTATACAAATAAACTGAATTGAATTGAATTGAATTGTGCTTGTGTGTACATGTGTATGTGTGTGCTTGTGCGTGTACATGTGTGTGTTTGTGTGTACATGTGTGTGCTTGTGTGTACATGTGTGTACATGTGTGTGTTTGTGTGTACATGTGCGTGCTTGTTTGTGCGTGTGTGTACTTGTGTGTACATGTGTGTGTTTGTGTGTACCTGTGTGTACATGTGTGTGTTTGTGTGTACCTGTGTGTACATGTGTGTGTTTGTGTGTACTTGTGTGTACATGTGTGTGTTTGTGCGTACCTGTGTGTACCTGTGTGTACCTGTGTGTACATGTGTGTGCTTGTGGTGCAACGTGACCTCACATCTGAAGCTTTTCTTCAGCATGGTGTCAGAGAGAGGAGAATAAAGAGCGGATGAGCAGGAGGAGGAGGAGGAGCAGGAGGAGGAAGAGGAAGAGGAAGAGGAGGAGGAGGAGGAGCCGGGCGATGTCAGAACAGCGTTGGCATCCAGAACAGAAAATTAAAAAACAATAAAATCCGAGTGTGTTGTTACATCACCAGGAGAGCCTGGAGGGCTTCGTCTGGCAGGCCGTCCAATTGCACTCAATTCTTCCCAAAAGTAAAATAATGTTGCCATTTAGCCTCTGAATACTGAGAGCCCTGCAGCATTCCTGTGATTGCAGACACACACACACACAAACACACACACACACACACACCAGGCACAGCTTGAGCTGGAGGTGAGACCTTGTATTTATCTACTAAACCAATTTGCCCCACGCCTGGATACAATCTGAAATGTTAACCACGGAGGCGTTCAATGGCATACTGTGAATATCGGCGCCTGTAAATAAACAGAAACGTGAAGCAGATCCGTCCAGGTGTGGCGTGCAGGTGGTTATGGACCTGTGTGAGCATGTGACCTGGTGGTTTCCTGTGAGCTGAGCGTCTGGCTTTCAGGACGTCGGTAAAACTAAACAACTCACGACCTCGCCTCGGATTTATTAGGATTTGTGACAGCAAACAATCTACTGATTATTTCAAAGATGTATCTGAAGATGAAAAGTAATCAATAGCTATGAATTAGAGTCATTATGTGGGAGTGCATCCAGACAGACAGTTCATGTTTAGTTCCCTTTAGAATCCTATGCATTACAGAAACGCAGCATTTCAGAAGAAACGTGTGACGCTTGACACTGTTTGTAAAATGATGATTGATGCACATGCATTATTTCTCCCTCTCCTCCTCCGACAGCATGCATCTTCTTCTTCGCTTCCGGCGTGTGCTTGGGCACACGGATACACACACGCACACGCTTACGTGCACATGCTCACACACGCACACGCGGCGGCTAACTAGGCCGAGCGAATATCTTTTTATGCCCCCTGGGGGGACACTCAGCAGTGGTGCAGTGTGCCCAGTCACGGACACAGGGAGGGGGGAGAGAGGGAGAGAGGGAAAGAGGCAGAGAGAAAGAGAGAGAGAGGCAGAGAGAGAAGCAGAGGGAGAGAGAGAGAGGCAGAGAGAGAGGCAGAGGGAGAGAGGGAGAGAGAGAGAGTAAATGTTCTTAGAAATGATGTGGGGGGCTTCTCTGTCGGTGTGTGCGTTAACGTTGTGTGTTTATGCATGCAAGCGGGCATGTGTGTTTATACAGGGGTGAATGCATGCATGTGCTTATTTTATCTTTGTGTGTGTGTGTGTGTGTGTGTAGATTGTGGTGGCCTTTATTTAACTAAAGGGATTAATCTAGATGTGCTTCAGTCACACTGTAAATATAGACTGCGCTGGGGCCCATGAGGTGTGTGTGGGGGGGGGGGGGCTCTAATACTCTGTGTATTCCAATAACCATACTGCCTTCCTATTCGGTATGCCAGAGCAAATATTTAGTACGTCCCGATATATGTTGAGAACATGTCAAATGCCCAAACTCTCCTATCGGCTCCTTGTCCTCTCTCCTCTGACCGACAGGGGAGAGGAGCTGGAGTGTGTCGGCCGTCCTCCACGACACCGTGCTACACACATGGACTCGCTATGCATCATGTAATCGCTGAGTCGGTTCATTTCAGCTTTAAACACGCTCTTAAAATAACTAATAACAGACTTCATGGTTGAGCTCCCACGGTGAAATGAGACTAGAAAAAAATAAGATCCGGACTAGAGACTAGAAATATAAAGCATCCTGACGAGAGACTAGAGATGACCACAGAGATGACCACAGAGAAGACCACAGAGAAGACCAGAGATGACCACAGAGATGACCACAGAGAAGACCACAGAGAAGACCACAGAGATGACCACAGAGATGACCACAGAGAAGACCACAGAGATGACCACAGAGAAGACCACAGAGAAGACCACAGAGATGACCACAGAGAAGACCACAGAGATGACCACAGAGAAGACCACAGAGAAGACCACAGAGAAGACCACAGAGATCACTCTATTATGGACAAATATCTCAGAAAGTCAAACTGAGATAACACACACACACACACACACACTCACAAACACTCACACACACTCACACACACTCACACACACTCACACACACTCACACACACTCACAAACAACAGGCAGGTCCACACCTACTGTACAGTACAGGTGAGTCACTTCAATGGTATTTCCACGGGAAGGAGATCAAACAACTAAACCCACACACACACACACCTCTTTCTGCAGTGTTGTTCCTCTCACACACAAACACACTGTGAATATGACATGTGCTGTCACAAAGATGGTATCACTGCTCGGCCAGGGGCAGAAACACACACACACACACACACACACATCATCTCTCTCACACTCTTGTGTTTTGGCCAACTGATTTGAAGTGCAGTTTAATGGAAGCGTTCCAGAGATGCTGAGGAAGAGGAGTGAACCTGTGTTTGAAGATGAGCTGAAGAGGCTGATGGAGGGTCCGGCAGCACAGAGGGGGGCCATGAAGACGGGACGGGGTTCACCACCTCTACGCCTCGCATGCTTTCTGCCATGGCCGAGTGTGTGTGTGTGTGTGCGCGTGTGTGTGTGTCTCAGATACCAGACACCTGGACCAATGGCAGCCGTTAGAGCCAAACACCAGCTACACCAGGGTCATGAAGACAGGCTGAGGAGCCTGAAGCAGCTACTGAATAGATAACGAGGATGGGGGGGGGGGGGGCATCATCTCATGGTTGTAAATGCCTCTGGCCCCCACCTTGCTTTCAACCCCCTCCTAAGGACACACCATAAACATTCCTTTATCACAGAGTTCAGACATGAGACGCTTTAAAGCCGTTACATCAGAGCCAGGTGTGATGTCAGGTTGTTGTTGTTGACTGTAATTGTGTTCATTGTTGGCGGTGGTAAATACAGTTAACCTGTTAATGGCCGCTGTTCATCCTGAGGGACGCGAGCAGGATGTGGAACATGAATATGAAAATGTAACACACACACGTTCGTTGTCCTAATTCATCATCATCAAAATCAGAGATTTTGCTCGAGAGATCCCTGAAAGATAAACGTTTGTCGATGATGTCGCAAACTGAAGCTCCTCTGATGATGTCACTGTATTGAAGGAAACAAGGAAGCAGCTGATTCCTTCTGACTTAGAAGAAGAAAACAAAACAATACGTGGACAGATTGTTATCATATGTATGCACGGTTAGAAAGTGATGGAGAGATTAAAAAGCAATATCAATGAACACAAACAGATATGAACTGACATATCTGTCTCTCCAGGGTTTGTACACAGTACGCGTTTCACCCTGGGATTCTACTTCCTGTGTACGTTTTAACATGTGTTGCTGATTTAAAAAGGTTTATGCTTCTTACAACTTTGAAGATTGTTCACCGAAGTTGCCGAGGAACGATTTATTATTTGATTAATTAATTATTGCAATTATATGCATTCAATTTTATTTTTATGTTTTGTTTTAAAAAGTTAAGAAAGCAATGTTCAAATCCAGCTCAGCCCAGTTTGTCTGTCTCCTCCAGCAGAAAGAGAGAGAGAGAGAGAGAGAGAGAGAGAGAGAGAGAGAGGGAGGTTCTCTCCTCCTCCACCTCCCTCCTGCTCAGCTTCTCTCCTCCTCCTCCCTCCTGCTCAGCTTCTCTCCTCCTCCCTCCTGCTCAGCTTCTCTCCTCCTCCTCCTCCTCCACCTCCCTCCTGCTCAGCTTCTCTCCTCCTCCCTCCTGCTCAGCTTCTCTCCTCCTCCTCCTCCCTCCTGCTCAGCTTCTCTCCACCTCCACCTCCCTCCTGCTCAGCTTCTCTCCTCCTCCACCTCCACCTCCCTCCTGCTCAGCTTCTCTCCTCCTCCTCCCTCCTGCTCAGCTTCTCTCCTCCTCCTCCTCCTCCTCCTCCACCTCCCTGTGGGCTCATTCCTCTCTGCTCTGACTTGGTGGGAAGGTGAGAGCACCCACAGGTGGCTGAACTCTCTCCTCACAATCTCCACGTCTGTCAGAGCTGGAAATATTGTAATATATTTTATTAAAACTGTGGATTCATAGTGAAATGGCAAGAACCCGACAGCGGGCGGTTTCCTTCCCCCCGGTGTGGGTTGTGAATCCGTGACGGCTTTACACTGACGGAGATGAAGTCATCCAGAGGAAGTGAATGTGAACATCTCGCAGCACATTGAGGCGGAGGGAACTTTATAACTCCTCCTCCCCGTCATTCTCTCTGCTCTGGTCTTTTTTAGTGTCTGTGTGTTTGTTTGTGTGTGTGTTTGTGTTTCTCTCTCAGTCTGTGTCCCATGCCTCCTCCTGTCACTGCACAACTCCATTTAATAACTACATAAAATACCAAAAAATAACTACATATAATAACTACATAAAATAGCTCCATATAATAACTCCATATAATAACACCAATAAATAACTACATATAATAACTCCATATAATAACTATACATATAATAACTACATGTAATAAATATACATACAATAACTACATGTAATAACTCCATGTAATAACTATACATATAATAACTACATGTAATAACTATACATATAATAACTACATGTAATAACTACATGTAATAACTATACATATAATAACTACATGTAATAACTCCATGTAATAACTATACATATAATAACTATATGTAATAACTATACATATAATAACTATATGTAATAACTATACATATAATAACTATACATATAATAACTACATATAATAACTACATGTAATAACTATACATATAATAACTACACATATAATAACTACACATATAATAACTATACATATAATAACTATACATATAATAACTACACATATAATAACTACACATATAATAACTATACATATAATAACTATACATATAATAACTACATATAATAACTATACATATAATAACTATACATATAATAACTACACATATAATAACTATACATATAATAACACATATAATAACTATACATATAATAACTACACATATAATAACTATACATATAATAACTAGACATATAATAACTACATGTAATAACTATACATATAATAACTATACATATAATAACTATACATATAATAACTACATATAATAACTACATATAATAACTACACATATAATAACTATACATATAATAACTACATATAATAGCTGCTGTATCAGGGCGTCACAAAGCGGAGCACCCCTCCGTTCTCTTCCTGTGGTCCCCAAGTTATGAGCAAACCAAGTGGATGGGGGAGGGGGGATATTGGAGCAGGGATATTGGAGGGGGGAGGGGTGGTATTGGAGGGGGGGGGGGTATTGACTGCAGATCAAGAGCAACTGTTTGACTCTGGCTCTGCAGCTGCGGTGCCTCGTGGACTCATTACGGCGGGGGACAAAGCCGGGGCAGTGAGGGTTAATCCAGCCGCGACTCGTCCCGGCGCCCCGACTTTGGCCCTCTGTCGGCCGAGGGGACGGGGCTCTTTACCCCCCCCCCCTCTCTGGTTCTGTCTGCCCTCGGCCCCACCTTTCATCCTGTAATCCAGGCCTGTGAGTTCTGAGCGGGCCGAGACGTAATTACCCTCCGCGCCCCGAGAGGCCCCTTCGCTCTCTTCTCTCCCTCTCTATTTCACTCCTTTCACTCTCTCTCTCTTCTTTTATTACAAAATATGAATCATCTACTTTTTCTCTTGGCAGTAATCATTTAAAAGCAGCGTCAACCTCTGTAACCCCAGAGTGTGAACTCTGTGTCCAACCCGGCAGGATTTCACTTCCTCCTCTTCCTGTTCCTCCCTCGCCGTGCGGGCCGATCGATGGAGCTGAATTAAAGCCACTGAGCTCCTCTCGCTCGGCTCCAGAGAGAAAGGGCAGAATTAGAGGCACTGCGGGGGTGATGGAAGGAGGGCGAGTCGGAGGAGAGGGAGGGCTTCGTCGCGACATTGGGCACAAGGCCTCGTCAGTCATTCATGATGGAACCCCTCCCCCCCCCCGGCATTCACAAAAGAGGACCCACAGAGGTGCCCCCGTCACTGCCCGGTCACAAGGGGCCTTTGGGCTTCTATGTAATCTCTTAATGAACTGCAGTGGAGGAGAGGGAGCGCTCCTTTTACATAAACCATGTAAAGCAGGCCTCTCTTTTGTTTCTCCCTCGCAACGACAAAATGGATTACCACAAGAAGGAGGTGTGTGTGATGTGATGCTGAGATGGGGGGGGGGGGGAGGTGGCGGGGTCATTCTCTTGTTGTTTTTCTTCGTCGTAGGTTCACGCATGAGGCCAGTAAAGTAGAAGAGCGGACAACAATGAAGTTTAATGGACACAACGGGGCCCTGTGGGACCTTTTTTATAGGCGCACACACACTCAGACGGCCGAGCTGTTTCTTTATCTTCTCCCCCGGCCTACACACACAAAGACCGGCCCACAGCCTTCACATGTCCAACATTCATCCTTAAA
The DNA here is from genome assembly GCF_029220125.1 of Pseudoliparis swirei. Classification (NCBI taxonomy): domain Eukaryota; kingdom Metazoa; phylum Chordata; class Actinopteri; order Perciformes; family Liparidae; genus Pseudoliparis; species Pseudoliparis swirei. Next base: position 24,449,702 of record NC_079410.1, on the reverse strand, counting down.
TCGTCAAAGAGGACGAACACCGACTGAAAGAGAGACGCAGAGGCCGGGACCACTTGGGCTGGTCAGCACACGGCTGACCTGCTGAATGTAGAGATGTTCACCCGTTGGGGTTCCACTGTTACCAGGAGGAAGATGTGGCACGCAGGCACGAGGACTTCAACGCCATGTGAAAAGGGATAACAGCCTCACGGAGACGTGACTTATCGGACGTTGGCTGTGTGTAAAGGGAGAGGCGTGGCTTCCACCCTGATCTCAAACTGTGAGCAATCAGGACGATGAGGACCACAGGAAGAGGTCTTGATGTGAAATGTCCCACATGTGGAGAACTTGAACCACAAACCCGAGTTCTTGTTCTCGCCGTGCTCTCAAATCAAAGAGGAACCTCACAGAACCGGTGCGACCAATGATATCACTCTCTGGCCTGTTACCTCTGAACTCCAACAGACGGACCGCAAAGAATGCGCACATGCACACACTAATTCGGCGGAATGCCGCCGCTGTGGCCGCCCGAGGCCTCCTCGCTCTGAGGCGCACGCATCTATTCTTCTGTTGGTTCTGTCCTCTCTTCTGAACGTCCAAAGTGAAACAGCGTTCTCAGTTGCAGGAGCCACAGCTCCAAGAGGGAGAATATTCTAGGAGGAAAGCATTTTTGAAAATATATACAAACAAACACACTCCCAGTGATCTTCTCCTGGAACCGCTCGTGCTTTAACCATCTCCATCCCTCTCACGAAGCCCGAGGTCATTAAATGGCAGATAACAGTCATGACATCGCTCATCGGGAACAGCAGCACAGTGCGGATGGGGCTGGATACAGGAGTTAACCTGTTCCTGTCTGCTCCTCAGTACTTTGACCTCATGCAGAGGCATGGGGTCAAAGTACAAATGAGTGCTCATCAGGTTTCACAGTCTGGATCCACACGCGTTGGGTTGCAGATGGCAGTGAAGAGGCCTGAAGGCCGGGGTGCTGCATATAGAACACCGGACCGGCCTCACACATCCAGCCTCCACACAGGCCTCACACATCCAGCCTCCAGACAGGCCTCACACATCCAGACTATACGGAGAGGCCTCACACATCCAGACTATACGGACAGGCCTCACACATCCAGACTATACAGACAGGCCTCACACATCCAGACTATACGGACAGGCCTCACACATCCAGACTATACGGACAGGCCTCACACATCCAGACTATACGGACAGGACTCACACATCCAGACTATACAGACAGGCCTCACACATCCAGACTATACGGACAGGCCTCACACATCCAGACTATACGGACAGGCCTCACACATCCAGACTATACGGACAGGCCTCACACATCCAGACTATACGGACAGGCCTCACACATCCAGACTATACGGACAGGACTCACACATCCAGACTATACGGACAGGCCTGACACATCCAGACTATACGGACAGGCCTCACACATCCAGACTATACGGACAGGCCTCACACATCCAGACTACGGACCGGGCTCACACATCCAGACTACGGTCAAGCCTCACACATCCAAACTACGGACAGGCCTCACACATCCAGACTACGGACAGGCCTCACACATCCAGACTATACGGACAGGCCTCACACATCCAGACTACGGTCCGGGCTCACACATCTAGACTCCTCTCTCAGAACCAAGTGCTGCACTGAAAGTTACCCTCGGACACATGGAGCAAAACACACCTGTTAGACAGCCATTACGTCTCAATTATGGGTATTTTATGAATTGATATATATATATATATATATATTTATATATATATATATATTTATATATATGTGTGAATATAAATATATATATATATATGTGTATATCTATATAAATATATACACATATATGTATATATATAAATATATATACATGTATATATACACACATATACATTTATATATATATATATATATATATGTATTTGTGTATATACATTTATATATATATACATATATACACATATTTATGTATATATACACACATATACATGCATATATGTATATGTAATTATATATATATGTACATGTATATATACATTTATATACATTTATATATATATATATATATACACATTTTATAAATACATACATAGATATACACGAGCTGCTGCATTATTGAGCGGGTTAAAGTCTGACCGTGACCAAACGGCCACAAAGAGGGGCGCCCCCCGCCGGGCTGAGACCGGGGTGTGGAAGAGAAGGACACCTTTTTATTTGCAGAGAACTATCTGCCTTTCTTGGTCTGTAAATGAATATTTGGAAATGCCCTGCCTCATTTATGAGATTGGTGAATGTGATTCACAAACCCGCAGGAAGATGAACATATATCTGTCCGTGTATTAGGCCAGTGTGTGTCCACCTCAGTTCATAATAATGAGCATTAATGCACTATTTACACAATAAAAACACCGTACACATAGTGTACTGCGTGGGCATCCTAGTCACACACCCGACGGCAGCGCGTCACACGCAGGCTTCTGTCGGGCGCAAATGGCGGGTTGGAGGCGGACGACGGTCTATTCAAAGTTATTGTCTCATAAACCATATTTAATGTATTTACAGGGAAATCCGCCCTCGAATGAGGCTCGTTGCTCAGTTGATTATTATTTCATTATTTCCACACGTATTGTGACCCGGCCACAGAGCGCCGCGGCCGGCAGGAGCGTCCCGGCGGCTCCGTGGAGCCGTCATGTCGGACGGAGCGACGACTTCTCTTATTAATGCGGTCTTCAGTGTCGCAATAAGGTCCAATATTACATGACATGGAAACTATAATTACGAGGGAAAGAACGGGCCTGCTCATAAGATCAATGCCGTTTCAAAGGTCTGCCCTTGTATTAATTGATTCGGACCTGTTACAGTCAGATATGAATTATAATGCGCCTATCGGAGTTATTATTGACGGAGGAAGCGAAGCCGTAAAGTAACCTTCAAATTGACGAATTGACTTCAAACCACCAGAACGATCCCATTCCTTCAAAAGAAGCACCGAACTGAGGCCGCGCGTAAATATCCCCAACGGCGACCCAGTAAACCAGTTAAGCAGTAAAGCAATGAGCGGCACTAAATGCAGCCTCTTCCCCGAAGACAGGTGTTGTGGGTGATGGCTCTACGTGTGAGACACATTACCGTGTGCGTCGTAACCCCGACACTTCAGTCATACAACCCAAACTCAGTCCCAGAACGTTGTGTTGAAAGCACATCGATGTAGGGGCTTTAGGATCATGTCGGTTCTTTGGGAAACTCGGCATGCATATGCTCAACTGTAAACTCAATTTATATTTCACAAAATATGACTTCGGCGACGTGCTTCCAACAGAGCCCGCAGTGTTCGGTCGTGGACATTTTAAATCCCGCGCTGCTCTGCGTGCTCCTGCGTTACACTCAATATATTTGGAAATGAAAAGTTGGTTCTGTTGAAATAAATACTTCATGTTAACTCGCGCTATTTTACGCATAGAGCCTCAGTCCCGGGCGGCCAGCAAGCCAACATTAAATTGTTGGATTGTATCAACGGAGTCTGGCATGAAATCGTCGCCACACGCACAGCGCCGCGCGGGCCGGCGGCTTGTGTTCCACTTACTTGGTATTTGTTGTGTTCCAGTAGATGGACTCCAGGATGAGCGCCCTGCACAAGTCCACTTCGAAGGCAATAATTAAAACTCCGAAATAATATCTCCACATCGAGTCCCCCATGGTTAGCCTGCGCGCCTCCGGTTCGTGCACAATCCTCCTCAAAATAACCAAATATGTCCAGAAAAAAAAATCAGAGGACAAGCACTCCCGAAAAGGCTGACCGCGGCAATTTCTTCAGCGTATATCCGGATCCAGTGGGGATGCGAACGGACCACAAACCCCAGTCAGACGTACGAGAGCATCTCCAGATGAGAGACCTGCTCCAGGAAGGCGCGCGGCAGCAGTTCATTCAGCGGACAGCGGCGGCGGAGCTCCCCGGTCAGAGCGCAGTCACCCCGCGCGCATACATCCCTCAGAAACAAACAACTGGCGGGCGGTGTCCGCTGTGCGCCGGGCTGCACAATAAATCCCCCTGCGTTATAGTCCAGCAACGCACGGCAACATCCAGAGCAGGAGCAGTGAGGAGGAGGAGGAGGTGGAGGAGGAGGACAGTGATGGCTGCTGGTGGAGCGGTGAGGTATTCCCCTTTCAGACCGTGGTGAAGAGCAACAAACTGTGGGTGACAGCAGGACAATGAGACGGACGAAACAATGAGGTCGGATGGTCAAAATGAATAAAATGATTACATATGAGAATGAAGGAAATCAAAGGAGCTGGAATGGAAGTTCTCATACTAGAGGTCCCCAACAAGTGCTGCGGCTGAATGCTGCAGATCCGTCCCGAACCCCGCGGACCGCGTAGGGATGCCCCAGTGCTGCTCCGAAACCTGCTAGGGAAGTAACTGCAAGGGACAGCGACTGGGAATTTGGTAGAGCTGGTTTTGCCCAGTCCCCGCCCACCGCCGCCGCTGATTGGTCCCGGGGAAGTCAGAGGCTCTCTGCTGTCAGTCAACGGGGGCAACTGGTTCAGTCGACTGGTGAGCAAAGCTGCTTTTGTGGAGAGGCAGCAGGGCGAGGAATCAGACCTGGACCCGAGTCCTGTCGTGTTGGTCTAATCGGGACACAACACAAGTATCATACGTGATATAGATCGATCTACTGAGTCAAACAATACATCACATGATAATAAAAGCGAAATCCACTGGAATTAAACCATCGGCGATCACACGAGCCTGTCACCTCTCACATGTATAACAATCTGTTGTTGTGGCTCTCAGTCCACGAGGAACGCGCACTAGTGGGTGTGGATGGCCCATAATGAAAAACAACAATGGCATGAGGCTCACACACACACACACACACACACACACACACACACACACACACACACACACACACACACACACACACACACACACACACGCGCGCGCGCACACAGGGACGTCTCAGGTGAGGCTCCGACTTCTTTCGAAAGACAAGAGCTCCCACTAGCGGAAAATCAGAGACAGAAAGAGTCACACACGATCCAGTTATGTTTCATCCTGCATCCAAATGACATCACCAACGTAACTTTTTTTGAGCAATTAAATATATCTCTTGTTCTTCCTGTTTTGTGATATACATGCCTAAAAGGTGCCCAATATTTCTATACTGAAATAATATCGGCATTATAATTATTATAACTGTGATGTTTTTTTTAGTTGCCTATTTTCTGGTGCCCCCTCAGGACTTGGTGCCCTCCGCATAGCGGAGTGCGCGTTATGGGAGCGGCGGCACTCTGTCATACTCATTTAATGTGTTGTAACTCTGTAATGATTCCTTCTGGTCACATGACATCTGTTCTTCTGTCCATCCTGGAGAGGGATCCTCCTCTGTTCTCTCCTCAAGGGTTCTTATCTTCTTTTTTTCTCCCTGAAAGTGTTATTTCTATTTCTTGGGAGTTGTTCCTGCTCCGATGTGAGGTCAAAGGTCAGGGATGTCTATTTACAGATTGTAAAGCCCACTGAGGCACATTTGTAATGTGTGAGAACAGGCTATATAAAATAAACTTAATTTAATTTCATTTAAATGGTTCCTGACATCGAGGCTGTATAAATGTGAAAGTGTTAAAATGTGTGGGAACTTTTAAGAAGTTTTCATTTGTATTATTTTGTTACTGGACTCTCACTGACCAACACAATCATTCCGTTCTTAATATTCACGTGTGTGTATCATCGCTTCCTGAATTATTAAAACGTTATGTCAACACATTTTAAAGTGAATTCGAAGCCTAATTGAAACGGCTCACATTGACGTGTTGCGCAGACGCAGTGGGTGTTGTCTGTGGCTCTAATTAGAGGAGTAAACAGCCCCACACCTCCGGCAGCAGATCACAGAGACCCGGATGTCACGTGTGAAGCGTTGACACGTCGGAACCACTTAATTTGATCAGGCGCGTTCCTGCCGCCTCGGAGCGGCCGTTTGCTCCGCGGGCCGCGCGGAGAGCACCGGGCAGAGAAGTGAGGAGCCCGACCCCACTCTCCCATTTCCGGCCCTGGAATAAACACACAGAGGAGCGACGGCTTTCACCACAGACGGCGTGTTTATTGCAGCAGCGTGAACGACCCGCTCCTCTAACCCGGTTAAGGAATGTGCCAATTCGATTAACGGGACTGGCGCGCGGCTCTCTGATTACTACACGTTTAGTAGAACAATCACCACACAATATGTATGTAAAATTTGTAAATAGTTTATTGTGGGTTGGGACTTGCTAATTGAGTTTTCTTTGTAAAACAAACAAACGCACTCAATGCATTTGTAATCTTCTCTTTATTCTCACCGTAAACTCCCCACGCGCGTGTTCCGGTCGCCAGGCTGCTGCTGCGTGGAGCTCCTGCAGCATTCATGTGTCTGTTTAGTGAGAATGAGAACTGAACACAGCTCCACCGGCGGCGCGCGCCTGGAGAGGAACGCTCCCGCGCCTTTAAACCACCGCATGTCCTTCAGGAGGCTGGTAGTTTGAATAAAGTAACGGTCAATAGTACGTACATAATTATTATAATAATAAAAGCAATAAGTTCCGAATTAGCCATTCAACATATAGTTATTCGTTTTAACCTTCTGTATTTTAACAAGCAAAGGTAAACGGCTCTTTTGTTGCCCCCACTCATTCAGGTTATAATTCTCCCCGAGCGGCCGAGCCGAGCCGGGCCGAGCCGGGTGTCCAGGGGAGGGAGGATCTCTCCGGCTCTGTTGGACTGCGCCGCGCGACCCTCCACTCAGGCAACTTCACACACTTACTCATAAGATAAGCACACAGACAATACAGAGCAGTGTCGCTGGTCCGGCTGAACACTTAGTCCGTTTATTAATAATAATTTATTAATTCATCCCAAAACAATATTCAGGCATCACGCCTCTTCATTGGTTTATAACAAAGTGTTTCCGGATAATATAATGCGACCGGTTATGATGGACCCAAGCAGGGGCGGACTGGGGGGGAAAGTGGCCCGGGAGTTCCTGTCCGACCGGCCCACTCAATACACGACGCGTTGATATACCCATACCCAGAACATTATTTTGGACGATTACAAAGAAATTACATCATATGTTGTTTTTAAGAACATGTGGCTCCGCCAATTTCAAAGTCGGTGGTTTTCCAAATAAATCAGAGATTTTTAAATATTTTGAGGCACCTTCCTGCCGACACTTCTTTTTCTCCCGGAGCTTTTCAGCTCCACCTTTAAAGGATTTACGTGTTGGTGCCATGCTGTCGAATCACGCTCAAAAACGGCTTTGTCTGCGAGCGAGTGACGCTTGGTACCGGGCAGCAAAGAAAGAATGAAAAAAATATATATCAAGGCCAGAAATGTGTTTTATTTTGAAAAATGACCGGATACATCCGTCTGTTTGTCTGAGCCTCTTACTCTTGACACATGTCAAGAGGCTACGTGATAACTTTACCACAAACATGAAACTTAAACGTACTTTTCAACTCTGGATTAAAATGCAGGCAGAATATCCTGAAAGCTCTGAAAACCTGACAGCAACATCCAAACCATGAGTGTGAATACAGCTCGCGATCAGTAGTGTTGCGCGCTGGGTGAGTCAGTGACTTTAGGTGTTAGAGTAATTTAACGTGTTCTGTAAAGCATAGAATTTAGCCGGGGCCGCGCAAGTCAGAGGGAGGGCCGGTTGATGACGGAGATGGGCCGGCCACTATGGCCAGTCCGCCCCTGGACCCAAGGACACACTAGTGTGACCTCAGACACGTAAATATTACCAAGCAATTATTGCATATTTGTATAGGTTAAAAGAGAAAATAAGAATGATTCTTTTAATGTAGATTCATAGTTCATATTACCATTAAACAAAAATAGAAACCATGCTGACGATGGGTTTGAAAAGCAAAAGGCACCCTGATTGGTCTGGATGGTGTTCTTGGAGGCATGTTGGTGGCGGTCCGTGTTGCTCAATACCCTGGAGGCCCCGCCGCTCGGAGCCTCGATCACAGCTCATCTGGCGGCTGCTGAACTCCTCTAACAGTTTGACATCAGAGTAAAACATGCAGATGAACGTGGACGTTCAACCCGCCCGCAGCGCCCAGTGAACGAGGTTAGTCACGATCACCGTCTCGAACTGAAGATTCTAAATGACGGGAAATGGTCAAAAAGGTGGCGTTAACGTGGTGATTTGATGTGAATAATAATGACACACCTCGGCAGGTAGCCATTCAAATCCAGTCTCACGAACTATAATCTCAAATGGCCGAAGCGCCCCGGGGACATGCAACACCGATCTGGAGCTCTGATTAAAGCCCAATGCAAGTCCAGCCTAGGAAACAGTTTTGGGAGGAGTTCCTCTTAAAGAGACACACACAGTGTTGTAAACATACCACAAGTCATCAGTGGAGGCATTCAATGGATTGTTTTATTGAACTGTTCAGCCCCTTAACAATTGGGGGGAAATCACATGACAAATTCAAAATCCCACAACACAACAAAAAGTCAGTATACCCACCTGAGGTCAGCCTGCCTGTAACTCACAACCACAAACACACCAACACACACGCTCATTCTCAGTGCTGCTGACCTCTGCTTACCTGAACTTGTCCAACCTAAACGAATCAAGACTTACCAATCGGGCGCCTTGCCAAGTTCACTTACTACAACTAAACCGGGACAACACGGGCTGGATGGCTGGGTGCTCACCATGACTGGGACTTTTTGTTAACTGTGGGAGTCAGCACATCACAGCAAGGCTAATAAAATTACATCATACAGGAAATGTCCTCTCTCCTCCTCCTCTACCCCCCAGGCCCCACACACATCCTGTCGGAGGCTCCAGGTCGTCACGGGCGGCTTGGGAGTCATGGCCGAGTTCTCCTGCACCGCAGCAACCTCGAATCAAACCGAGCTTCACATTTCCCTTCAGCGAAACATGCTGCTGTCATTTAGAAAAAAATATATACATGGCAGACAGAGCTGAAGCAGAGCGAACAGTAGCTGTAGATTTACACGGTGAACAGAGCTCATGGGCAAAGGAAGCCGTGGAGGTGGAAGACACAAACCTGTCAGCTGGACGGGAAGTTAACTATGCTTTTATAGGCTGGCCGATAGGAGAACTTTAAAAAATGATGACAGGAAAACCACAGGCCGACTCCCAAGCCACGCATGAACCTTTACAGAGGACTGAACTAGACAGTCACACACACTCTGCTCCATCGGGGACTGATGTTCTCTTGTCGTCGGCTGGCTGTGACGACATGTCAGAAGAGCGCAGGCGCACACATTGCTCGATGTTACACCAGAGTTAAGACGTTCGGGGAAAGGGACATGTTAAAGCATTCTACATCAAAAGTTTGAGTTCCCTAAAAATAGAAATGAAACCGGTGAGAAAAAGAAAAAAAAGCACACGGTTGGTCTGTGCAGAGGGAGAGAGGGAGAGAGGGGGGAAACGAAGTGGGCCTTTCACAGGGAAGAGCAAGTTCACACAGCAGGCTGAGCCCCTTTCCTCGGTCTTCCTTCAGCACTTCCAAAACGAAGCGAGCGTTCCTCAGAGGAGGAGTGGGGCAGATTGATGGAGGAGGGCGGGCTGGGGGTGAAGGCGGGGCGGGACACGAGGACCAGGGGGGAGCAGTCTCATTCGGTGGCCTTGAGGGAGAAGGACAGCTTGGGCCTGGACTTGCCCTTGCCCAGGATGATTTTCTGCTCCTCCTTCTGCTGCTTTTGACGGTCCTGGTCCAGCTTCATGCGCTCCTCGTGAATCTTTCTCTGCTCCTCTACAATGCGCAACTGCTCCTCGGCCTGTCAAAAGCAAACGGGCGGCAGAAAGAACAGGGTCAGAACGTCTCTCGTCGGCTTCACAGCCCTGGAAGATCTCCTCCTCGTGGGCCCAAACGAGTCAGACTTGGACTTCTCCAGCCAACGCAGCAGAGTGATACCCATCATGTCAGAGCCACTCGATAGAGGAGCTGCTCGCCAAGCACGAGAAGTGACTCAGCCACGTTGTGGTGGAAGCCGGTTGGAGTTAAAAGACCCATATGTGACATTAAGAGCACCTCAACCAGGCTGGTTGAGAAGTGATTCCATCAGTGGATGTGATCAGAACCAGCACGGTTCAACCCAAAAATGTATGGATATCGATATGACAAAGAGAAAACAAGCCCCCTTTCTTGTGTTATTTTCTACAAACTTGGTTGTCAAGATATTTGACAACATTTATAAGAGGATAAATAGTTAGGTGATTGTGTACGTGATGAACAACATTTGAATGGGGGCTATGACTCCGACAGAAAGGGGATCAGCACAGAGGCCGTACCAGCTTGGCCTGAGCGTCGGCGATCTTGCGGTTATTCTCCTCGAGGATTTTTTCCAGCTCCTCCCGCTTAGATTTTTCTTCTTCCTAGACGGGTGACACGGTTCCATGTTAGCGCACAAAAAGGTTACAGCCGTAAACAAAGCACTTCATGGACATACACACACTTGCCTTCTAATTGTCACACACACACACCTCACTCATTACACCACGGAGAAGTTGGTTAGCCTCTCGCACATGACCACGATGTGTGGTATTCTTTGCAGTCATGCTGAATCGTTTAAAAAAATACAAATGGGGGCCAAAAGAATAAAGTAAGCAGAAGGAAAAAAACTGACCCACAAATGTCTTTCCCCTCCCTTTACGGCTGCTAGAAAACATGGAAGCTACGCCACATCGAGGCACTCGCTGAACTAATGTGAAAGACGTTAAAATTTAAACATGAATTCCCAAAAAAAGGGGGAGACCCACTCATCACACTCATAAATAGAAGACAGACAATTCAATCTAGAAGAAAATACAATTGCTGATTTTTTTTATATCATCATAAGCAAGAGAAAAAAAAAGGATACAAATAAAGGAGGGAATAGTTTTGGCTCACCAATGCATGTATACCTACGCATTTTCCTTGCCTGTGTACCTACACAACTGGCGAAAGCATTCGGCATTAAACGGTTGAATATTTACTGTCTCTTCCGGACTGTGTGGCCCCTGCAGAGACAGAAGCGCTCCCGGGGCGGGTGGGTAGGTACGGGGGGGATTCGGCCTGCGGCATTCCTCTTTATAACTGATCTCTGTACTGCTTAGCCTGAGCCTGCAGCCGCAGCCCACCCCCCCACTTATACGGGGTCTGTTTAGTTCCTTATCGGCGGCTCATCCCCACTGAGACGAGAGCCGGGTGAAGGCCTCGCGGTACAAAGTGGACCACGGGACACTTACAGTACAGGACAGAGTCACAGGGAGCGGAAAGGCTGCAGGCCGGCTAAGGTCAAGTGATAGTTAGGAAGTCGGTGAGTTGTGTTTGAAAAAACACAAACAAAAAAAAACACAAATATGTATTTACTAATAACAATATAGAACTTGGCAGCAACCCTATGGGAGAAGCAAGTCATGAGTACAAAACACAGTACATTGGTTTTTGGAGAGAGAAAAGGCCTCTTTAACTGTATAAGATAATAAATATTAGAGAAAAAGATGATATCTATGCTAAGAGATAAAAAGGTTAGACCAGAGATAGTTAACCTTGTCAAACAGGAAACAGGAAATGTAGCGGCCCGTCATTTTGTATCCAAGAGCAGATGAGGTCTAACAGAAGATTGCCAAAACAAGGGTTGTTAGGAAAGGTAAAGGGGGTGTAAAGAAAACCTGTACAGGGCAAACTGTCTGTGAATTAAGAGAATATGGCATCAACATTTCTACACATCAAATTAGATTTAAAATGTCAGAGCGAGAGAAATCTCCACCCACATAAGAGGAATGAGATTGTCGGCATCTATCCGAAGTGTCTTCATATTTAAGGCTGAGCTTTGACTTAGAGAAGGGGCCTGGCTGGTGAACAGAGCCGGGCACTCGGAGAGAGAGGAGCGGCCCAGTGAGTCCACTACACGTCTCACCCCATGAGGACCAAGCTGGACCCGGACAGGGTCACTAGGCCGACTTATTACTGGACCAGAAACAACCCCCTGTGGAGGGAGGCGGGGCTTGTCTACAGTTGTATTCCACTACTCTAAAACACAAAAGGGGACAAAGAAACCAAAGGGTCTTGTACAAACTGAAGTCTTTCAGAACTGCATAACAACAACAATTTCAAGGTTGTTAGAACATAAACTAAAGCCTGGATGATCAAGAGTTACCCTAACAGAGGCGAGTACTCGTTTTCAGCCGTTGATGTACAGAGACTGAAAACAGAATGCTTAGGAAAAGAGCTGTTTATTACATATTATTAACAAAGACGCAAAGTCGAACCAGGAAAATAAATGATGAAAAAGAATGACGTCAGTGAACTTATGCAACTCTGCCATGGCAAAACTCTCACTGGCAAGGTAGGAAAATGGTGGAAACATTTACTTTTCACCTTTAAGTGTTTAACAGCCTATCGTCACCCCAAATGCTCTCAGTGCAAAGCCTGTTAGGAGCCTGCAAGAACATAAAGAATAGATATTGGGGAGCCATACTTTTGAGAAGTAGGAGACGTGCCATTATTCTTATGAATGTGTAGCATTGATCCCCAGCGAGGAACATGCACAGTGGTTCATGTGCAGTTTCTCCTCTCACACATTTCAAATAGTCAGACATTTCCATATAAACAGCGACACTGACACTAAGGCTTTGTAACCATCAGGTACTTCTTTTCCCTGCAGGACGGCTACTTCCAGGCTCTGCATACCCCCTCCCTGCAGCGGCCAGATTACCTTCTGAAAAGTAAATAGGGGAGTGGGCCGTGCCTCCACCTCCATTGTCCCCTTCTGTTCCCCAGAGGCCGCAGTCAGAGCGGGTGACCGTGGAGGCGACGGGCACAGGGGTTATGGGGTGTGGGGGAGGCGTGGGACACGGAGGGGTTGCGTTCCAAACGACCGAGCGTTACCTCTCTGGCCTTCTGCGTGGCCAACTCGGCCTGCCGTTGCCTCTCCAGCTCCTCCAGCAGCTGCCGCTCCATGATGCGCTTCGCCTCCTCCACGCGTCGGAGCACCTCCCGCTCGATCTCGTCCTTCCGCTTCTCCAGCTCCTCCTCCACCCGCTTGGCCACCAGCTCCTCCACTCGCCGTGCCGTCTCCTCCTCGATCAGCTTCTCCTCGACCTCCAGCTGCCGGCTGGAGGAACAGAAAGAAAGAGGAATGAGAGGCCACATAAAGAGGGACGCTTCATAGGAACAGGATTCATCATGAAGCTGATCGACTCGGACCAAAGACAAACACAACCGGGAGCCGAGTGATTCACATTTGTTTTTCAGTCGCACAGGAACACCGTATCTGCAGCGTTGTGTCTTCCTCAGTGTGACACTTTTGGAGTGGAGTTCATTCCACTGTCCTCTCCCAGCAGGGCCGTGACGTCGTGGCCCACTGTGGTCACTCCCCATCAAACGCAGGAGCTCGCGGTTTGGATGCAGGAGAAGGGCCGAGGCCAGATGTCCGGGGGAGGGAACAAGTCCTGGAGCCCGTTGGGCCTCGGGGCGTCCCGACCTGGGAGGTGGCCAAAACACACCTGACTATTCTTGGCAGTAGGACTCAAAAGGGTTGGCCACCCCAGCACAAGAAGAAGGCGCCAGTAGCTCTGTGGCTCCCAAATAACATTCAGGGTTTTTCCTGCATAGAGAACATTTGGGCGCGCGCCTACGCCGTTTTCCCGAGCGCCTAAGGCAAAAAAAATCCACGATGGAAAAAAAAAAAAAAAAAAAAACTGTGTTCATCACGTGCATGTCAGCGAATATGTTCTCAATAGTATGTTTCAAGTCGGCTACAGCCGAACCCTCGTTCTGTTTTGATCAATAGTAATCGAGTTAATAAGCGTGTCTTCTTGTCTGGTCAATACGCAGCTGTGAGGTGAATGGACAGAGCGGCCAGCTGCTGGTCACTCAACAGCCCGACGTGCACGAATACACCTGGACTATATAGGGATGCACCGATCTGATCGGCGCCGATCCATATCGGCCAATATTCCCATTATCGGTTTTGATCGGCTCTCTCAAAATGGCGGATCAACCTTGGCCGATCAGATGACGTAACATCTGCGAGAAAAACTATCAGACGTTTCAATCGCCGCGCACCGCAACGGAGACGATGCACCCGGCGAGGACCGCAGAGTGAGAGGTCAGAGGGGATCCTCACCACCGAGCGGCGTCCCCGTCCCCCGAGTTGAATCTCTGGGTCGACTCAGCCGACTCTCACATGTCTGAGAGACTGATGTTCACGGTAAACGCATTCGATCTGGAGCGCGCGAGGGTTTTGAAAACGTTAGCGGAAGGATTTATGTGACAACATCCGATTTTGCAAAGTTAGCGGAAAGAACCACGTGAAACAACATCCGTTTTTCAAAATAAGATGTCGACAAATCATACACGAACATATAAAAGTAAAAAATGAACTGATTTTGTATCTTTAGAGATCGTTTCTGAGATTTAGCTTAAATTATGCTAACATTAAAACATGTTTACTGTACCAAGGAAGAGTTTATAAAGATAAGTCAGACTTTTGTATGTTAAGAAAAGTCCTGTATATAGATCTCCCCAAGAGTTCCAGGAGATGAATAATGCAGATGTGTTCCATACATATCTGAAATCCCCTACAATAGCAATCAAACAATTTTAATGTATCAATTTGGAAATTTTTCAAAGTAAAAGTCCTAAAAGTTTAAAGAAATCTGTAATTTCTTTCATGTTTGAGGTGCTTTATATATGTATTTCCTCATAGTCCTAGGCAATAATGCTACACAATAAATAGAATGCTTCAATCAACACCGTGATCGGTATTATCGGATCGGCAGATACTGATTTCAGTGATCGGCACCAAAAAACCTGATCGGTGCATCTCTAATTGTCAATCTATTAGCCTATCTAATTTAGCAAAATGATTTCCTCAAGCATTGCTTCCATAATTTATGGGGGGAAAAAAAAAACTACATAGATTTCTGCTAATTACAGTGGGGAGCACCGAAGACCCATTTTGACCCAGGAAAAACCATGACATTATTTTTCGTTTTTTCATTAAACAGTGTTCATGGTGCCCTCTGCAGTGCTCTCAAAGATATCCTGAAGTCTGTTCCTGCATTTTAGCTGAAGCTAATTAAAAGTGTGGAACAGGAGCCGACAGAGGTCAAGGTTCAAGGAATATGCATCATCACTAACACATTAACAGAGGGCTGTCAAACACAATTATATTAGTATTATTGCATTTGTTACAATAGAAAAACAAAGTGCATTTGTGTAGTGCATTTTTTTGTTTGCATCAGGAGGAATGTAATGGCACCAACTGAACACCCGTCTGCTGCGAGACATGCTTTAAGAAAATAGAGGACACATTGTCCATGGAGCTTTGTTTGAGCCCCAAGCGTCATCGATGTCTGTACGCAGAGACCCGGACCGCAGCGATGGAGCAACAGCTCCACAGATGTGTTGCTGGGTTAGCCGTCAGACTTTCTTCCTCCATCTGATGTTCATGCAACCAGAGATCAGGCAGGACTCGGCTGGGTCGTCGGGTTAGCTCAGCTCTCCTTTCGGTATCTTGATGCTGATCACCTATCCTGTTTACCTACTGCTCTTTGTTTCACTCTCAACGGGAAGCTATGAAGAGCTGTGAGGTGTGTCGTCACTCCGCTTGTGGCACAACTGTAAATATGCAACCCCCCCCTGCCTGAATCTGATTTCATTCAATCAGACACTGAAACAGAGACTCTACCAGGCCTGTCCTTATCCACCATGCTTGCGTCGTGATATTGACGTTTGTATACCTGGTCAAGTGGCCATGAAGCACTGGAAAAGACAATCGGGCTACCAGGTATGAGGCAGCAACTCAGATCTCAAGTGTGTGTGCTTCTGGCTACCACACACACACACACTCACACACACCACCAGCAGCAGCAGCAGCTTCCCTGTCCAACAGACAGAACCTAACGGCAGACGATAAACAGACCGCCATCATCATGTGTGTCGATCACGGCGGTGCTTTAAAGAAAAGGTGGCTGGCATGTCAGTGCTGATGGTGAATATAGTCCATTGAAGAAATAAGGTGTGCTATACTGACCATGAAAGCTAATCACTTCCCTTTTTATCTTCTTTTACACTCATTGAAAGTTGTGTTTTTGAATAAGGGTTAGAAATTGTTTTTTTTTAATCTATCAGATTAATCGAAAAATTATTCGACAGATTAATCGATTATTAAACTAATCGTTAGTTGCAGCCCTAAACTCATCATATAACACACTTACTTCAAACTGAAGAAAAACAAAATCACTCAAGTCTCTCCCTGTAACTCAGGTTAGGTCTCAATAAGTCCTGAGTTCACAGAGTATGGCCGTATGCCTGTTGCCCCGTTGTGTCTGCGGTGGCGACCGACCCGTGGGCCCCGGCTCTCGATCGTCTTTGAATGCAAACCATTAAATTATATAAACACAATGACAAAAATCTCCCTGATGATTTGGGTTGTCTTTCCCAGTTTCTTCAGGGTCATGAAGGCGGTCTGCAGCCTCCAGTGACTCTCTGGGCCGACAGCATCAAACAAAAACTGCCCCTGCTGAAAGGCAAACTCGTTTCCACTATTACTCCTCAGCTCTTTCCACTGTGGCCGTAAACGAGACCAGCTCCCAACCAGACATGGAGCGAGTGTGACTTATTAGCTGCGTCATCTATTTGTATTGATACAATCAATATATTTATGATGTAATTTATTCCAACAGCAAACAAAATTCATCTAGCCGCTCAGTTTTACTTAAAAAGTACACCAGATTGATGCATTCAACTTCTATATTTGAATATTTGTGCATTTCTTTCATATCATAATACATCCTATATATATATATATATATACACCCCAGGAACTAATATCTCAATGTCAGTGTGTTCCTCAAGCTGTGCAGCACCACTACTCGCATGCTTTCTTGCATTCATCCAACTAAACAAAATAAAGCATGTAATATGTGTCCGTCTGTGTCCTTTGCCCCCCCCCCCCCCCCCTCATTGTCCAACAGCTAACTGCAGAGCCAGCCAGGCCATTTCTACCGGCATCCAAATGGGAAGGAAGTGGTAAGGCCCGCCATGGCTTTCATTGATTGGCTGTCTGGGCGAAGTGCACCATTGAGAAGTTGAGAATATTTGAACTGTCATGTCTATGTACAAAAACATGAGATGAATATGGGATGCATAGGAAAACAGTTGTTTTGCGAGTGATGAGTCTTTAAAAAATTTGAATTAATTGGATATTTAGTCAGACAAGCACTAAAACACCTTCAGGGTTCAATTCATGGCAGGGATTTGTTCCCGTTTTTTCTTAGGATGTACATTACAAATGTTGTTCATGACATGAATTACCCCAGTATGAAACTGTCAAAGCGATATATAACATACACCCAGTTGTAGAGCTTCTGGGTGGCCATTGGCCCGTCTTCGAGTCTGCTGCACAGGCAATACACCACTTCACGTAGGTGAGAGGTGGAAAGGATGAACATTCTCCGGAACTCACATCATCGAGAACCTCACCTGGTCACACAGTGCACTGCAGAGCATTACAGAAGGCCCAACAGCGACTGTAGGAAAGTTGTCAATCTCAGCAACTTCTCTAGATGTACGATGGAGACCGTAATCACAGGTGGTATGTAACTGCACTGCCCAGGACAGGAAGGCACTCCAGTGTGTGAGCAGACTGCACAGTTCATCTCAGGAACAGCCTTCCCCTCACTTCATAACATGTCCTCCACCAGGGTCAGCAGGAGAGCACACAGCGCAGACTCTGCGGGCTCCGGACGCTCCAGGAGTCTGAAGGACCACGAGGCTGACAGCAGTGTGTACCTGCAGGCCACCGGGCCGGTGAGCCGCTGCCTCAACGAGCCCCCTGCCCGTTAACTGTGCGTATGAGTCGAACATATGTGGAATACAGTGACGGTCTATGACAATAACAGATGGACAGAAAAGCAGGAAAGATAACTATTGTTCTTGTGTTTTCAAAGTAGTCACTCCCTCTCCCTTGTACGAACTAAATATCATAATTTGCGATTAATAAAACCTACCAGCTATTTAAAATCTAAATGGCTTCATAATTAAACTAAAACTGAAGGTACGATAGAGCTGTAGAGGCGAGCTGGCCCCGCAGTGGACCTGTGGAGCTGACGTTAGCATAGCATGCCTTGGCGGCTAGCTCGCTAGTGTGCAGAGCTAACGCCAGCTACGCAACTAGCCTAGCATTTAGCTTAGCACATACTGCGCTTGAACATATGCAGCGTTATGCAACACCGAGTCCAAAGTAGGTTGATGAAATGAACTCACATCTTCCTCTGTCTTTCCATCTCGACCCTTCGTTCCTCCTCCTCCTTCCTCTGCTTCTCGTCCAGAGCGTTCCTCTTGCTCAGAGTCCTGCCGAAGATGTCGATGCGCTCCGGCGGCGTGGCTGCTCGCTCCCTGCGCGCCGTGGCTGTGGCGGAACGGGAACGGGAACGAGACTCTCGGCGACGGTTCCTTTTGGATTCTCGGGACTTGGACCGCTTCTTGGACCGCTCCCTGTCTTTGGATCGAGAGCGGCTCCGTTTCTTGCTGTGCTTGCTGCTTTTGGAGTGTTTAGACCTGGACGAGCTGCGGCTCCGAGAGCGGCCCATGGTACCCACCTCCACTAGCGGTAGTAGAGCGCTTACCCCAAACCACTGTGTCTTGTGACTGATATGTGGGCAATATCTGGAATTCCGTTCCGCCCGCAATTGTTCAAACTTATTATTAACAATAACTGATCAAGAGGAAGTTCTTCAACGATTCTGCTTTGGAGAAATTATCATTCAAAACTGGTTGTTTTTTTGCCCTGCTAACTCTCTAAAAAGAAAGATGGCGGTTTGTCGAGTTAGGAGTTTCCCAGAAGACACCGCGGGTTTCGGCAATTCCCGGAGACATTCGGGATTGCCCAGTCAAATCAACACATACAGTCCTCAAACGTGACCTTTAACGTTTGGAAAATATTGGTTGTATAATGTGTTGGGAAATATGTGTTTTTACTGGCTTAGTTTAGAACAATCCATGACATACGTGTGACTTGAAAAATATATTCAAAATATATATATATATGTTTTGTTGTTGTTGAATGACACACCTATATGGGCTCTAATTAATATACTATCCAGATTTTCTTTTCAATAATCTCTTTTTGCTTAACGTCAAGTGTGTGTTTTGTCTGAGATTTCAGAAGAGTCCAATCCAAGCACATTCTGTAATATTGTCAAAATTAAAATGGGAACCTTATATGACACACTCCACTTCTAGTTTACTTCAAAAACATTCCCGGAAGTTATTAATGTATATTGAGTATGAGGGCCTATGTAGTGTACTTAAAAAGATGAGGCTGGCAACTTACTATTTCATATTTAAAGAAATTACATGTGGCGGATTGTGTGCATGTTAACCATTAACCCTGTTTTCTATTTCAATTTGAGGTTAGAAAAAAGTATTGAATGCAAAAAATGATAATGTTCACAATTATCGAATAATATTTATATACATACAACTAAATCTGAATGTATCGCCGTCCAAAATAAAAAATAAACTGCATTAAACCCAAACATCTCATTTAGATTACTGTATACATTAATACTTAAAGACCACAAATGTATATTTAGTATGGTTTAATATGCAAATAATCCAAAATCTTATCCAGTTTCTACAGTAAATTGTACACACCAAAAAGAAGAGGGAACAGCTAATATCTTATCCTGAAAAGGTCAGTCGCTAAAGTGCTGAGTGTAAACTTTAATGGCTGATTGCATGTCTTGTTGCTCTGCTGCCTTTTTAGAGTTAGCAGGCCCGTTCTACCTAATTCAATTTTGTCCCTATTTGACCTACATTTTTAAGTATTGCTTTCATGCACTGTTATGGGCTAAAATTATGCTTTTATCAGAGCTATGTAAATATAGCAACAAGAACATCAGATAACCAACCGACAGACAGAACGAGGGAGAGAAAAACATAAGTTGACAGTCCTGCACTAAAAGATCGCCATCCCACTCAAGCAAAATGAGGCCATTGTGATAACTCTCCCCGGAGTGCTGCGCTCGAAATAAACTGCCATTACTATATTTAAAAGCACATTACTCAAAAGCCCAGTGAATCAGCCTTAAAAAAAGGTCACACCACTCAAGCTGAGAATGAAAGTGCTCCAACTTGAGAAGAATTCTTTGGTCATTTAGTTTTTTTTCTAATTATCTGCATGCTTTCAGCATCTCTGAATCTAATTTTAGTCAAATAAATAATGTGTTCACATGGAGACATGCTGTGTGCAGCTTCGATTGTAGATCAAGAAAACCTTTAGTTGTTGTTAGCAGTTGTCCGATGTGTCACTTTCATACCCACACAGATGAAAAAGCCTCTTTGTGATGAGTAGCTGCACATTCATACATGAGCCTGTATCGTCACATTGAGCACCACGGCCACAGGAAGACACGTTTTCATTCACATTCATATTTACACTATGTTGATCTGCACTTCACACATTCATTTACACTACACACATACACACACTTTGCATTTTGCACACTCTGTCTATATTTAAGTTAATTTTACACTGCAGTCATTAGTATTATATTTGTGTATGCATATATGTTGTGTATATACAGGACTGTCTCAGAAAATTAGAATATTGTGATAAAGTTCTTTATTTTCTGTAATGCAATTAAAAAAACAAAAATGTCATGCATTCTGGATTCATTACAAATCAACTGAAATATTGCAAGCCTTTTATTCTTTTAATATTGCTGATTATGGCTTACAGCTTAAGAAAACTCTAAAATCCTATCTCATAAAATTTTAATATTTCCTCAGACCAAGTAAAAATTTTTTTTATAACAGCTGAGTGTTTGTCAAGGCTCAGGAAACCCTTGCAGGTGTTTGAGTTAATTAGACAATTCAAGTGATTTGTTTAATACCCTACTAGTATACTTTTTCATGATATTCTAATATTTAGAGATAGGATATTTGAGTTTTCTTAAACTGTAAGCCATAATCAGCAATAAATCAGAATAAAAGGCTTGCAATATTTCAGTTGATTTGGAATCCAGAATGCATGAAAATAAAGAACTTCATCACAATATTCTAATTTTCTGAGACAGTCCTGTATATATATATACATATATATTTTATTTTGTATTTTATATTTTACTTTGTATACTTGGCACAGTCATTGTATTATATTTGTTTGTGTGTGTGTATATATACATATATGTTTCATTTGATTTATATACATATATATACTTCATTTTGTATTTTATATTTTACTTGTACACATCTATATCTTCATCCCTGTTTTTTATATTTATATTTTATTCTCGTGTGTTTAGTTTATTGGTGCTGCTACTGTGACGACAAATTTCCCCTTGGGGATTACAGTTTTTCTCGATTGATTACACACAAAAACTGGAACTTATAACACAATGACCACAATCTGTAACTCATGTGCCAACTCCCTAAACCAAGTCTGCTAAACTATAAGCACAAGTATCTGCTTTAGACACAGATTTCAATTGTTAGCCACACTTTCTTCAAAATACAACACACAAGTATCTGCTTTAAACACAGATTTCAATTGTTAGCCACACTTTCTTCAAAACACTAAACACCATCCTCTCTACTTTGCACACTTCATCAATGCCAAAACCTCCTTGAGTTTATACAGAACACACTGCTATTCAATTGGCAAAACTTCCATTTTCATGGCTGTTGTGCAATTTGGAATCAAGGCTTTAGCAATATAAGGGCCACAGGTGACCTCCTGATTTGAAGAAGAATGGATGAAAACATGGAAGGTAGAGGAGACTAGAGAGGCAGAGGAGTAAGTGTAAGAGGATGAGGAGGAGGAAGAGGAGGAGGATGTTGATGAGGTCCTGTGGCCAGACAGGAAACAACAACAGGACGAAGATACATTTTTTTCGTCCTTTTTTATTTAAACTTTTTTTTCTTTTTTTGTTGACTGTTGTGGTCTATTTTCTATTGTTTATTCTGTGAAACAATTATAAAAAAGAAAGACATATTTTTGTTGTATATTTGTGTGTTGTTTTATATTTTGAGTTAAAACACTATACATTTACAATATTTTACAACAGGAGAAAGCGTACAGTACCACTGGACATGAAAAGTCATAATGCTCCTGATAAGGCCTTCATACTGTTATTTTCCCATTTCATAGTCGTGTTTTCCATTGAGCACATCAGTGTTCAATCGATGCTTAGAATGTCTACTCATATAATGGGCTGTGTTTGTCATTTGAAAACAAAATACCCTTCTGAGGTGACATAACACTGTTTTGAAAGCAAAGTTGCATTTTGCAGGAGATATAAAGGGTTTTGCATTTTGTGTGAGTGGTTTTGGGATTTGCGTTTAGAGTTTTGAGAAAACGAGACATGCTTTCAAAAAATGTGTTTAAGCAATCGAGAAAAACTGTAATAAAGTATATATCTATCTATCTATCATCTATCTTCATCAGAATTAAAGCAAATGATGTGATTTTAGTGGCAGCATGTTTGCAGGTTCCATCCATCCAGGAACAGCTTCTCCGACCTGCCTTCCCTTCCACTCTTTCTTTTTCCTCTGCTCAGAGCCAAAGAATCCATTTTCTGTAACTTGTGGTTGTGTTTTATTTGAATGATCCACAAATTCTGCTCCCGGATGAGAAGAATCGGCATTAAAGAGCCAGAGATCTCTTGTTTTGCACTTGTGTCACAGGAAGATAGAGGTGCTTAAAGCTCCATTTGATGAATAATAGAACATGTTTCTTGGAGGTGGAGGGGAGAAAACCGACGCTGACTTGGAGAAGCAGAGTAAATGAGATAAGTTGCAGAGTGTGCTTTGCTCTTGGGTGCTTTGGGACGTCGAAGGAGAAGATGGAGTTGTTACGGAGGGTTAAAGAGACAAAAGAGCAGGTTTGCTATTTCTCTAATCCGTATATAAAAGGACGCCATGCAGAGGTCATCTGAGGAGAAACTATTTGTATATGTCACTAATAATCCCATCAGTCACGGCTGAAAGGTGTTAAAGAGCACCATCCATTACTTTAGCCCACATGATTATTGAATATCATTGATTGACAATATAATACAGTCAGTTTAGCTGTGATAATCTAATGAAATGTAAAAGTCATTTCACAAGCATTAATAAATAGTCTCTGCCACTTCCCTAGTGATTTTCAAATAAATCTTATAGCGCCAGGCTCTGGAAAATTTGATCTGACCAAACAGTGGAATTGCAATTTTCCGGATCCGTAGGCTCATATATTCATCAGCAGATAATTATGTAGTGGCAAATCAACTTCCCATGAACAAAATAAAAGCCCTTATTTCATTAATTAGGTCCCAAAAGCTGAAAAATAGACTATACAATTCCAGAGTCATTTCCCCGCTGGACGGAGGGGGGGGGGGGGAGATTAGATAATGCCTAATTTACATATTCAATCATAACATTTCAGAAACAACTTGGAATACAAAAGGCATCTTAATATAAGTGATCAAAGGGGAGGTTTCAAGGTGATATATATACATTTATCTTGTTCCCTATCACCTGTAATGTCTGGCAACATGTATGGAACTCTATATTAAAGTCATATCTTTCAAAAATAGATTTTTTTCTCATCTCCACTTCAGTAGCATTTACATACATAAAATATTCCAGTTTTGTTCCAATCTATATTCTGAAGGTCGTTACAAGACGCTTGTAGACATATACCTAAAAACATGGTGAACATGTATTGTTTTTGCTTTGACAATATGTCAACAACATGAAACAACATTTGACATTTTTGAAACTTGCTTCATCCAATGGTCTGAGTTTTCTTCTGGAAATGTGTTAAAATGTGGGTATAATGAGAGAATGGCTCATTTGCATATTAAAACATACAATTTTAGAGAACTCAAAATACCCCCCAAAAAATAATAATGTGAGTAATCCACTGGGCAACCCGTTGTCAGTCCCAACAAGTAACATATGGCCAGTGCTCCTCTGCATCTGATGCTCATTGGGCGTGTACATCTAACGCAGGTATGACAGTCCCCATGGAAACTCATTGGATGTGTTTATGTGACTCTGTAATGATTCCTTCTGGTCACATGACATCTTTTCGTCTGTCCATCCTGGAGAGGGATCCTCCTCTGTTCTCTCCTGAAGGGTTCTTTCCTTTTTCCCCCATGAAAGGGTTTTTAAATTTTTTTGGGAGTGTTTCCTGATCCGATGTGAGGTCAAAGGTCAGGGATGTCGTCTGTGTTCAGATTGTAAAGCCCTCTGAGACACATTCGTAATTTGTGATATTGGGCTATACAAAATAAACTGAAGTGAATGGTCAGACGAACAAGGACTTGTGTCCAGAAGACTGCTCTTCATGTCCCATTCCTAACTAAAAGTAAAGTTGACATTTTGACACATGAGTTACATGAGTTGCTATCGTCAGGGAATTTAACATCACTCTTTTCCTAAATCGGTGTGGTTACCAAACCCTAAATTCTATTGTGGTTTGGTAACCGAACCCTGACATCCAGTGGAGACAGAAGTCTGTGACGTGTGCTTCATGCCACTGACCAGGCTGCTGCGTTGTAGTTACCCCCTCACCTGGGGTATGTCCCCTTAATATGAATTCAGTCGTCACATTGAAAGTCAAGCGAACAAGTGACTTGTGTTCATGTTCAGAAGAATAAAAACAGCCTTAACTTCAATAACAAGTTCCTTCTCAGATGTGATTGTCATGAATGTGCTCTCAGCCTGGCTCACGACTTTTCTTTGTTTCACATAAACAAAGAAAACCGCAAGAGCCAAACAAGATGGATTTATTTTTCAAATGTCCTTAAACGGTTGGGCAAACATTGTGGTATTTGGGTGCAGCAGGACGGTGTATGCAGAAAACATGTCACCCGGTGTAACTGTGTCTCTGATATGGGGCACAGATGAAGATGCAGGTCATCCTCAGCCCTCACAGTTTGAGAATGTTCTTCAATGTGTCCCAAGGGCAAGACAGGGAGAGGGGAAGTAAACATCTGGTCTCTCGAAACTACATGATGTAATGTAGCTATTCACAATTCTAATGTAGTCCATTAGGAACCATAATATGTGATGAAACCACTTCCTGTTTTACGGTGTTTACAAAGACGCTTTACGCCTATACACGAATGTGGCTGATGGCGGGTCACCTCACTCGATTTTTCTTCAACGCAATAATGACTTTTAGAACTCAGATCCACTCTAAAACCCAAAGTAAAACCAGCTCTCTGGGCTCAAGTTAATCAAAAAGTCCATCCCTTTGACATTGTGTGATCAAAGTCGGCCCTCTTCTTTCACCAGCACTGTTCGGGTCCCCTGACCCGGCCCGTGGTGCTCTTCGGGGGGAAGAACACTTCACAAACACAGGATCTCTTTTAAAAAGCCCCAACGCATTGTCACATTGTCATGTTGATGGCCCAGGGGTCCTGGCATAAAGAGCTATTGAGGAAGGAGACCCCCCCCACTGCCCCCCACACACGGCCCTGAGAACAGTTCTTTCACCTCGGGCTGCGTAGAGGAGATGTGAGGAGCAGAGAGAAGCAGAGGGGGTGGAGGTTTTAGGAGAACGGAGAAATTGAGCAAGTGAAGGACAGGCTGTAGTTTAGGAGGTGGGCAGTGGACCACAGTGCCTGACCAGTGATAACTATAACTCATATTATTGCACCAATAGTTTCAGCTTTTAGTGAGTCATCTTCAGTTTGGGTTGCGCAGTGCGACTTTGATGTTTCACATTGCAGACTTGCAGAATAGAAATCCCTGGAGAGGCCATTTCTTCATTAGCTCAATACACTTTGATTTAAATGCAGCACACGTGTCTGTGATGATGATCACTTACTGCCTCATAAGTATGTCATTTCACATCTGGCATTAAACTGCGTCTCAATTCACCTTCCTCTATACACCTTGCTACATCATTTATGTTGCACTGTATACGTCAAGGGCTTTTATTGTGAAAGGTCAGAATGGACAGAGCTGTTTTGTGCTGCTGTTGACAATAAAGTGTTTGATTTGTTTTATTCGCCTCTCTTCACTCTATAACCCTCGGCTACACAAGCTGTTGTGAATCAAACACACACACGCACACACACACACACACACATTGGATGGGTAGGCAGTCCTCCGGTGTGGCCCCGGACACATTTGTGTTCAAACTACTAAAATAATGTGACCACCTCTAAATGTGGTCTGGGAGATCACATTTTGGTTCCAACGTGTACTTATGAGTTATGTCGACTACTCAAGTGGATATCGGGCCTGTCGCTATTATTTCCGATGCCCAAAGAGAAAACTGAGTGTGAACTCAGTGAAGTGCAGGAGAAATGACACGCAGCTGTGTGTCACCTTGGAGTCTGGTATTATGGATTAGGTCTCATGCTCCTCAGTTCAGTCCGGACCAGGTCTGACTCTTCTCATGTCTCTGTCCAATCAGGTCTCTTAAAACAAAGCTAAACGTTAGATTTGGGTGGGCTCTACAGGTTTTGGAGCAGGCACCACAGTTGATCCCACACAGCTGCATCAATAAAGATGTTGAACACTCGCTGGTGACCAGGAGGTTCAGAGTGTTCCAGCGAGTGTCTCTGACCGGTCCATGGGTCTCATATCGCTTTCAGGCAAATAATGCAGTCTGCTGTCACAACTTGTCCAGAAGTTTGGTGCGTTCTGCTCGGCAACATCGAGAGAGAGATTTACCATTAAGAATAGTGGAAGTGTCCGAAGCAAAGAGTAACATTTGAAGAGTAAAGTGTAAAGTTCAAGCACGGGGTCTATCTCCTGGGGTCTGCTGTCTGATTGGATCTGCCACTGTCCTTTATTGTCGCGCTCACATCCGCCGTGCATGTGACAGGCACGCCCCCTTCCCTGAAGAGGCGTCATTACGTGTTAGAGGAGCTTCAGAGGTGACCTCCGGGACGAAAGACTCTGAGAGAACTTGGCTGTCACCACCACTTATATTTGGCAAGCAGTGGTCAGCACCGAGCATCGTCTTTCTCAGGAGGGCTGGACGAAGAGAGAGAGGAGGACAGGTGATTCTGAAGAGGGCAAGGATCAGGCTGGAAGTATTGTCCGCTTGGGAAGCTGATCTGGTGAAGTTGTTGTCTCTACCTTGATCTCTGACCAGGGGTCTGCTTCTCTTCTTGTCACTCCCTCCCTTCCCTCCATTCACAACTCAAATGAGCAACATTTAGGTATCAGGGCAATGATCGGCTCAAATGACAACCTGCGACCCTGGATGGGTCTGTCTTCTTTCGCTCAACAGGAAAAGACACAAGAAAGGGAAAAAGACGGACGGGGACATGATCGTGGACACGTGGACTCACTCCTCTCTCTCCTCTCCCACAGCCTGTGCACAGGGTGCATGGCAGCGTGTGCGTGTGATTCACAGCATGGGAAACCAGAGCACTCCTGAGAAACTACAAACAGGAAGACAGACACATCCATCACAAGTGCCCACCCTCCTCCTCCTACCACCAAACACACACACACACACTCACACTGTTCCCCACTGTAACAATGGCTGTTTCCTGAAGACTGGGTCACCATGACGTTGTGTGTGTAAGCTCAAGAACCGGCGAGTAGGAAGGAGCCAAAGTCTTACTCAACTTCCACTCGCCACTTGTCTTTAGTAGTTCGCACAACATGTGAATGTTTTCACAATCACATGTTTCCTCAATCAGGTTGTTGCTTCTGATACAGCGTAGATAAACACCTCTCAGATATGGACTTCCTGGCTGCTGTCACGGAGTGCCTTCATGTTGACTGGGCAGAACATTCCCTCCTCGAGGACGGACATTTATTAATACTTGGATGAAAGCACCCGACTCTGGAGGCTCCTTCTATTAGTTTGATATCTTTGGAGCATCAGGAGGTCGATCAGAGCCAGCGAGGTGGCGTGCCCGTCAGGCGTTGTCAGGGTGGCTCTCGTCTACATCAGCTTCAAGTGAAGAGAAGCCGCTCTGTCACTCCCACAAAGCCCTGACGCCGTGATGGTTACCGTGAAGAGACGAGGCTGCCACCTCGCACCAACTCCCCACCCCGCCGTCTTTAAGATGGGAGTCTGGAGTTAATGTGTGTTACGATGCCGTCTCTCGGCGCTGTGGGGAAGCAGTTATCTGGCGCCGAGAAGCAAACTTTGGGACAAGTCCCATGTCCGGTTATACGCGAATGGTCAATTGATGAGTTTTCAGGCGTAGTAGTATGGACAGAGTTCATCTTTGTTTTTAAATGTCCCCTTGAACCGAAGATGTAGTCGTGTGGATGTATGTTTGGATCTCAAGACCAGAAAAAAAGAATGTACCCCACATGTAAGAGCCTAACCTTCACTGAGGAAGGAGGACACATGTCCTTCACATGTAAGGGCCTAACCTTCACTGAGGAAGGAGGACACATGTCCTTCACATGTTAGGGTAGGGCCTAACCTTCACTGAGGAAGGAGGACACATGTCCTTCACATGTAAGGGCCTAACCTTCACTGAGGAAGGAGGACACATGTCCTTCACATGTAAGGGCCTAACCTTCACTGAGGAAGGAGGACACATGTCCCCCACATGTAAGGGCCTAACCTTCACTGAGGAAGGAGGACACATGTCCCCCACATGTAAGGGCCTAACCTTCACTGAGGAAGGAGGACACATGTCCCCCACATGTAGGGCCTAACCTTCACTGAGGAAGGAGGACACATGTCCCCATGTAAGGGCCTAACCTTCACTGAGGAAGGAGGACACATGTCCCCACATGTAAGGGCCTTCACTGAGGAAGGAGGACACTCCCACATGTATGGGCCTAACCTTCACTGAGGAAGGAGGACACATGTCCCCACATGTAAGGGCCTAACCTTCACTGAGGAAGGAGGACACATGTCCCCCATGTAAGGGCCTAACCTTCACTGAGGAAGGAGGACACATGTCCCCCACATGTAAGGGCCTAACCTTCACTGAGGAAGGAGGACACATGTCCCCCACATGTTAGGGCCTAACCTTCACTGAGGAAGGAGGACACATGTCCCCCCCATGTAAGGGCCTAACCTTCACTGAGGAAGGAGGACACATGTCCCCCACATGTAAGGGCCTAACCTTCACTGAGGAAGGAGGACACATGTCCCCACATGTAAGGCCTAACCTTCACTGAGGAAGGAGGACACATGTCCCCACATGTAAGGGCCTAACCTTCACTGAGGAAGGAGGACACATGTCCCCCATGTGGGGCCTAACCTTCACTGAGGAAGGAGGACACATGTCCCCCACCTAACCTTCACTGAGGAAGGAGGACACATGTCCCCACATGTAAGGGCCTAACCTTCACTGAGGAAGGAGGACACATGTCCCCCACATGTAAGGGCCTAACCTTCACTGAGGAAGGAGGACACATGTCCTTCACATGTAAGGGCCTAACCTTCACTGAGGAAGGAGGACACATGTCCCCCACATGTAAGGGCCTAACCTTCACTGAGGAAGGAGGACACATGTCCCCCACATGTAAGGGCCTAACCTTCACTGAGGAAGGAGGACACATGTCCCCCACATGTAAGGGCCTAACCTTCACTGAGGAAGGAGGACACATGTCCCCCACATGTAAGGGCCTAACCTTCACTGAGGAAGGAGGACACATGTCCTTCACATGTTAGGGCCTAACCTTCACTGAGGAAGGAGGACACATGTCCCCCACATGTAAGGGCCTAACCTTCACTGAGGAAGGAGGACACATGTCCTTCACATGTAAGGGCCTAACCTTCACTGAGGAAGGAGGACACATGTCCCCACATGTAAGGCCTAACCTTCACTGAGGAAAGAGGACACATGTCCCCCACATGTAAGGGCCTAACCTTCACTGAGGAAGGAGGACACATGTCCCCCACATGTAAGGGCCTAACCTTCACTGAGGAAAGAGGACACATGTCCTTCACATGTAAGGGCCTAACCTTCACTGAGGAAGGAGGACACATGTCCCCCACATGTTAGGGCCTAACCTTCACTGAGGAAGGAGGACACATGTCCCCCACATGTAAGGGCCTAACCTTCACTGAGGAAGGAGGACACATGTCCCCCACATGTAAGGGCCTAACCTTCACTGAGGAAGGAGGACACATGTCCCCCACATGTAAGGGCCTAACCTTCACTGAGGAAGGAGGACACATGTCCCCCACATGTAAGGGCCTAACCTTCACTGAGGAAGGAGGACACATGTCCTTCACATGTACGGGCCTACCCTTCACTGAGGAAGGAGGACACATGTCCCCACATGTAAGGGCCTAACCTTCACTGAGGAAGGAGGACACATGTCCCCACATGTAAGGGCCTAACCTTCACTGAGGAAGGAGGACACATGTCCCCACATGTAAGGGCCTAACCTTCACTGAGGAAGGAGGACACATGTCCCCCACATGTAAGGGCCTAACCTTCACTGAGGAAGGAGGACACATGTCCCCCACATGTAAGGGCCTAACCTTCACTGAGGAAGGAGGACACATGTCCACCACACGTAAGGGCCTAACCTTCACTGAGGAAGGAGGACACATGTCCCCCACATGTAAGGCCTAACCTTCACTGAGGAAGGAGGACACATGTCCCCACATGTAAGGCCTAACATGTAAGGGCCTAACCTTCACTGAGGAAGGAGGACACATGTCCCCACATGTAAGGGCCTAACCTTCACTGAGGAAGGAGGACACATGTCCCCACATGTAAGGCCTAACCTTCACTGAGGAAGGAGGACACATGTCCCCCACATGTAAGGGGCCTAACCTTCACTGAGGAAAGAGGACACATGTCCTTCATGTAAGGGCCTAACCTAGGAAGGAGGACACCCCCACATGTAAGGGCCTAACCTTCACTGAGGAAGGAGGACACATGTCCCCACATGTAGGGCCTAACCTTCACTGAGGAAGGAGGACACATGTCCCCACATGTAAGGGCCTAACCTTCACTGAGGAAGGAGGACACATGTCCCCCACATGTAAGGGCCTAACCTTCACTGAGGAAGGAGGACACATGTCCCCACATGTAAGGGCCTAACCTTCACTGAGGAAGGAGGACACATGTCCCCACATGTAAGGGCCTAACCTTCACTGAGGAAGGAGGACACATGTCCCACATGTAAGGGCCTAACCTTCACTGAGGAAGGAGGACACATGTCCCCACATGTAAGGGCCTAACCTTCACTGAGGAAGGAGGACACATGTCCCCACATGTAAGGCCTAACCTTCACTGAGGAAGGAGGACACATGTCCCCACATGTAAGGCCTAACCTTCACTGAGGAAGGAGGACACATGTCCCCCACATGTAAGGGCCTAACCTTCACTGAGGAAGGAGGACACATGTCCCCACATGTAAGGGCCTAACCTTCACTGAGGAAGGAGGACACATGTCCCCACATGTAAGGCCTAACCTTCACTGAGGAAGGAGGACACATGTCCCCACATGTAAGAGCCTAACCTTCACTGAGGAAGGAGGACACATGTCCCCACATGTAGGGCCTAACCTTCACTGTGGAAGAAGGACACATGTCCCCCACATGTTAGGGCCTAACCTTCACTGAGGAAGGAGGACACATGTCCCCACATGTAAGGGCCTAACCTTCACTGAGGAAGGAGGACACATGTCCCCATGTAAGGGCCTAACCTTCACTGAGGAAGGAGGACACATGTCCCCCACATGTAAGGGCCTAACCTTCACTGAGGAAGGAGGACACATGTCCCCCACATGTAAGGGCCTAACCTTCACTGAGGAAGGAGGACACATGTCCCCCACATGTAAGGGCCTAACCTTCACTGAGGAAGGAGGACACATGTCCCCCACATGTAAGAGCCTAACCTTCACTGAGGAAGGAGGACACATGTCCCCCACATGTAAGGGCCTAACCTTCACTGAGGAAGGAGGACACATGTCCCCCACATGTAAGGGCCTAACCTTCACTGAGGAAGGAGGACACATGTCCCCCACATGTAAGAGCCTAACCTTCACTGAGGAAGGAGGACACATGTCCCCCACATGTAAGGGCCTAACCTTCACTGAGGAAGGAGGACACATGTCCCCCACATGTTAGGGCCTAACCTTCACTGAGGAAGGAGGACACATGTCCCCACATGTAGGCCTAACCTTCACTGAGGAAGGAGGACACATGTCCCCACATGTAAGGCCTAACCTTCACTGAGGAAGGAGGACACATGTCCCCACATGTAAGGCCTAACCTTCACTGAGGAAGGAGGACACATGTCCCCACATGTAAGGGCCTAACCTTCACTGAGGAAGGAGGACACATGTCCCCACATGTAAGGGCTAACCTTCACTGAGGAAGGAGGACACATGTCCCCCACATGTAAGGCCTAACCTTCACTGAGGAAGGAGGACACATGTCCCCACATGTAAGGGCCTAACCTTCACTGAGGAAGGAGGACACATGTCCCCACATGTAAGGGCCTAACCTTCACTGAGGAAGGAGGACACATGTCCCCACATGTAAGGGCCTAACCTTCACTGAGGAAGGAGGACACATGTCCCCCATGTAAGGGCCTAACCTTCACTGAGGAAGGAGGACACATGTCCCCACATGTAAGGGCCTAACCTTCACTGAGGAAGGAGGACACATGTCCCCACATGTAAGGGCCTAACCTTCACTGAGGAAGGAGGACACATGTCCCCACATGTAAGGGCCTAACCTTCACTGAGGAAGGACACATGTCCCCACATGTAAGGGCCTAACCTTCACTGAGGAAGGAGGACACATGTCCCCACATGTAAGAGCCTAACCTTCACTGAGGAAGGAGGACACATGTCCCCACATGTAAGGGCCTAACCTTCACTGAGGAAGGAGGACACATGTCCCCACATGTAAGGGCCTAACCTTCACTGAGGAAGGAGGACACATGTCCCCACATGTAAGGGCCTAACCTTCACTGAGGAAGGAGGACACATGTCCCCCATGTAAGGGCCTAACCTTCACTGAGGAAGGAGGACACATGTCCCCACATGTAAGGGCCTAACCTTCACTGAGGAAGGAGGACACATGTCCCCCATGTAAGGCCTAACCTTCACTGAGGAAGGAGGACACATGTCCCCACATGTAAGGGCCTAACCTTCACTGAGGAAGGAGGACACATGTCCCCACATGTAAGGGCCTAACCTTCACTGAGGAAGGAGGACACATGTCCCCACATGTAAGGCCTAACCTTCACTGAGGAAGGAGGACACCCCCCCACATGTTAGGGCCTAACCTCACTGAGGACACATGTCCCCCACATGTTAGGGCCTAACCTTCACTGAGGAAGGAGGACACATGTCCCCACATGTAAGGCCTAACCTTCACTGAGGAAGGAGGACACATGTCCCCACATGTAAGGGCCTAACCTTCACTGAGGAAGGAGGACATGTCCCCACATGTAAGGGCCTAACCTTCACTGAGGAAGGAGGACACATGTCCCCCACATGTAAGGGCCTAACCTTCACTGAGGAAAGAGGACACATGTCCTTCACATGTAAGAGCCTAACCTTCACTGAGGAAGGAGGACACATGTCCCCCACATGTTAGGGCCTAACCTTCACTAAGGAAGGAGGACACATGTCCCCCACATGTAAGGGCCTAACCTTCACTGAGGAAGGAGGACACATGTCCCCCACATCACAAGGGCCTAACCTTCACTGAGGAAAGAGGACACATGTCCTTCACATGTAAGAGCCTAACCTTCACTGAGGAAGGAGGACACATGTCCCCCACATGTAAGGGCCTAACCTTCACTGAGGAAGGAGGACATGTCCCCACATGTAAGGGCCTAACCTTCACTGAGGAAGGAGGACACATGTCCCCACATGTAAGGGCCTAACCTTCACTGAGGAAGGAGGACACATGTCCCCACATGTAGGCCTAACCTTCACTGAGGAAGGAGGACACATGTCCCCCACATGTAAGGGCCTAACCTTCACTGAGGAAGGAGGACACATGTCCCCACATGTAAGGGCCTAACCTTCACTGAGGAAGGAGGACACATGTCCCCCACATGTAAGGGCCTAACCTTCACTGAGGAAGGAGGACACATGTCCTTCACATGTTAGGGCCTAACCTTCACTGAGGAAGGAGGACACATGTCCCCCACATGTAAGGGCCTAACCTTCACTGAGGAAGGAGGACACATGTCCCCCACATGTAAGGGCCTAACCTTCACTGAGGAAGGAGGACACATGTCCCCCACATGTAAGGGCCTAACCTTCACTGAGGAAGGAGGACACATGTCCCCCATGTTAGGGCCTAACCTTCACTGAGGAAGGAGGACACATGTCGTTCACATGTAAGAGCCTAACCTTCACTGAGGAAGGAGGACACATGTCCCCACATGTAAGGGCCTAACCTTCACTGAGGAAGGAGGACACATGTCCCCACATGTAAGGGCCTAACCTTCACTGAGGAAGGAGGACACATGTCCCCACATGTAAGAGCCTAACCTTCA
This sequence comes from Pseudoliparis swirei, assembly GCF_029220125.1. Taxonomy (NCBI): domain Eukaryota; kingdom Metazoa; phylum Chordata; class Actinopteri; order Perciformes; family Liparidae; genus Pseudoliparis; species Pseudoliparis swirei. The sequence continues at coordinate 24,415,263 of NC_079410.1, read as the reverse complement.
CTGAGGAAGGAGGACACATGTCCCCACATGTAAGGGCCTAACCTTCACTGAGGAAGGAGGACACATGTCCCCACATGTAAGGCCTAACCTTCACTGAGGAAGGAGGACACATGTCCCCACATGTAAGGGCCTAACCTTCACTGAGGAAGGAGGACACATGTCCCCACATGTAGGGCCTAACCTTCACTGAGGAAGGAGGACACATGTCCCCCACATGTAAGGGCCTAACCTTCACTGAGGAAGGAGGACACATGTCCCCACATGTAAGGGCCTAACCTTCACTGAGGAAGGAGGACACATGTCCCCACATGTAAGGCCTAACCTTCACTGAGGAAGGAGGACACATGTCCCCACATGTAAGGGCCTAACCTTCACTGAGGAAGGAGGACACATGTCCCCACATGTAAGGGCCTAACCTTCACTGAGGAAGGAGGACACATGTCCCCACATGTAAGGGCCTAACCTTCACTGAGGAAGGAGGACACATGTCCCCACATGTAAGGCCTAACCTTCACTGAGGAAGGAGGACACATGTCCCCACATGTAAGAGCCTAACCTTCACTGAGGAAGGAGGACACATGTCCCCACATGTAAGGCCTAACCTTCACTGAGGAAGGAGGACACATGTCCCCACATGTAAGGGCCTAACCTTCACTGAGGAAGGAGGACACATGTCCCCACATGTAAGGGCCTAACCTTCACTGAGGAAGGAGGACACATGTCCCCCACATGTAAGGGCCTAACCTTCACTGAGGAAGGAGGACACATGTACCCCACATGTAAGGGCCTAACCTTCACTGAGGAAGGAGGACACATGTCCCCCACATGTAAGGGCCTAACCTTCACTGAGGAAGGAGGACACATGTCCTTCACATGTTAGGGCCTAACCTTCACTGAGGAAGGAGGACACATGTCCCCCACATGTAAGGGCCTAACCTTCACTGAGGAAGGAGGACACATGTCCCCCACATGTAAGGGCCTAACCTTCACTGAGGAAGGAGGACACATGTCCCCACATGTAAGGGCCTAACCTTCACTGAGGAAGGAGGACACATGTCCCCCACATGTAAGGGCCTAACCTTCACTGAGGAAGGAGGACACATGTCCTTCACATGTAAGGGCCTAACCTTCACTGAGGAAGGAGGACACATGTCCCCCACATGTAAGGGCCTAACCTTCACTGAGGAAGGAGGACACATGTCCCCCACATGTAAGGGCCTAACCTTCACTGAGGAAAGAGGACACATGTCCTTCACATGTAAGAGCCTAACCTTCACTGAGGAAGGAGGACACATGTCCCCCACATGTAAGGGCCTAACCTTCACTGAGGAAGGAGGACACATGTCCCCCACATGTAAGGGCCTAACCTTCACTGAGGAAGGAGGACACATGTCCTTCACATGTAAGGGCCTAACCTTCACTGAGGAAGGAGGACACATGTCCCCCACATGTAAGGGCCTAACCTTCACTGAGGAAGGAGGACACATGTCCTTCACATGTAAGGGCCTAACCTACACTGAGGAAGGAGGACACATGTCCCCCACATGTAAGGGCCTAACCTTCACTGAGGAAGGAGGACACATGTCCTCCACATGTAAGGCCTAACCTTCACTGAGGAAGGAGGACACATGTCCCCACATGTAAGGGCCTAACCTTCACTGAGGAAGGAGGACACATGTCCCCACATGTAAGGGCCTAACCTTCACTGAGGAAGGAGGACACATGTCCCCACATGTAAGGGCCTAACCTTCACTGAGGAAGGAGGACACATGTCCCCACATGTAAGGGCCTAACCTTCACTGAGGAAGGAGGACACATGTCCCCACATGTAAGGCCTAACCTTCACTGAGGAAGGAGGACACATGTCCCCACATGTAAGAGCCTAACCTTCACTGAGGAAGGAGGACACATGTCCCCACATGTAAGGGCCTAACCTTCACTGAGGAAGGAGGACACATGTCCCCCACATGTAAGGGCCTAACCTTCACTGAGGAAGGAGGACACATGTCCCCCACATGTAAGGGCCTAACCTTCACTGAGGAAGGAGGACACATGTCCCCCACATGTAAGGGCCTAACCTTCACTGAGGAAGGAGGACACATGTACCCCACATGTAAGGGCCTAACCTTCACTGAGGAAGGAGGACACATGTCCCCCACATGTAAGGGCCTAACCTTCACTGAGGAAAGAGGACACATGTCCTTCACATGTAAGAGCCTAACCTTCACTGAGGAAGGAGGACACATGTCCCCACATGTAAGGGCCTAACCTTCACTGAGGAAGGAGGACACATGTCCCCACATGTAAGGGCCTAACCTTCACTGAGGAAGGAGGACACATGTTCCCCACATGTAAGGGCCTAACCTTCACTGAGGAAGGAGGACACATGTCCCCCACATGTAAGGGCCTAACCTTCACTGAGGAAGGAGGACACATGTCCCCCACATGTAAGGGCCTAACCTTCACTGAGGAAAGAGGACACATGTCCTTCACATGTAAGAGCCTAACCTTCACTGAGGAAGGAGGACACATGTCCCCCACATGTAAGGGCCTAACCTTCACTGAGGAAGGAGGACACATGTCCCCCACATGTAAGGGCCTAACCTTCACTGAGGAAGGAGGACACATGTCCCCACATGTAAGGGCCTAACCTTCACTGAGGAAGGAGGACACATGTCCCCCACATGTAAGGGCCTAACCTTCACTGAGGAAGGAGGACACATGTCCTTCACATGTAAGGGCCTAACCTTCACTGAGGAAGGAGGACACATGTCCCCACATGTAAGGGCCTAACCTTCACTGAGGAAGGAGGACACATGTCCCACATGTAAGGCCTAACCTTCACTGAGGAAGGAGGACACATGTCCCCACATGTAAGGCCTAACCTTCACTGAGGAAGGAGGACACATGTCCCCACATGTAAGGGCCTAACGTTCACTGAGGAACGAGGACACATGTCCCCACATGTAAGGGCCTAACCTTCACTGAGGAAGGAGGACACATGTCCCCACATGTAAGGGCCTAACCTTCACTGAGGAAGGAGGACACATGTCCCCACATGTAAGGGCCTAACCTTCACTGAGGAAGGAGGACACATGTTCCCCACATGTAAGGGCCTAACCTTCACTGAGGAAGGAGGACACATGTCCCCCACATGTAAGGGCCTAACCTTCACTGAGGAAAGAGGACACATGTCCTTCACATGTAAGGGCCTAACCTTCACTGAGGAAAGAGGACACATGTCCTTCACATGTAAGAGCCTAACCTTCACTGAGGAAGGAGGACACATGTCCCCCACATGTAAGGGCCTAACCTTCACTGAGGAAGGAGGACACATGTCCCCCACATGTAAGGGCCTAACCTTCACTGAGGAAGGAGGACACATGTCCCCCACATGTAAGGGCCTAACCTTCACTGAGGAAGGAGGACACATGTCCCCCACATGTAAGAGCCTAACCTTCACTGAGGAAGGAGGACACATGTCCCCCACATGTAAGAGCCTAACCTTCACTGAGGAAGGAGGACACATGTCCCCCACATGTAAGAGCCTAACCTTCACTGAGGAAGGAGGACACATGTCCTTCACATGTAAGAGCCTAACCTTCACTGAGGAAGGAGGACACATGTCCCCCACATGTAAGAGCCTAACCTTCACTGAGGAAGGAGGACACATGTCCCCCACATGTAAGAGCCTAACCTTCACTGAGGAAGGAGGACACATGTCCCCCACATGTAAGAGCCTAACCTTCACTGAGGAAGGAGGACACATGTCCCCCACATGTAAGGGCCTAACCTTCACTGAGGAAGGAGGACACATGTCCCCCACATGTAAGGGCCTAACCTTCACTGAGGAAGGAGGACACATGTCCCCCACATGTAAGAGCCTAACCTTCACTGAGGAAGGAGGACACATGTCCCCCACATGTAAGAGCCTAACCTTCACTGAGGAAGGAGGACACATGTCCTCCACATGTTAGGGCCTAACCTTCACTGAGGAAGGAGGACACATGTCCCCACATGTAAGGGCCTAACCTTCACTGAGGAAGGAGGACACATGTCACCCACATGTAAGAGCCTAACCTTCACTGAGGAAGGAGGACACATGTCCCCCACATGTAAGGGCCTAACCTTCACTGAGGAAGGAGGACACATGTCCCCCACATGTAAGGGCCTAACCTTCACTGAGGAAGGAGGACACATGTCCCCCACATGTAAGGGCCTAACCATCACTGAGGAAGGAGGACACATGTCCCCACATGTTAGGGCCTAACCTTCACTGAGGAAGGAGGACACATGTCCCCCACATGTAAGGGCCTAACCTTCACTGAGGAAGGAGGACACATGTCCTTCACATGTAAGAACCTTCACTGAGGAAGGAGGACACATGTCCCCACATGTAAGGGCCTAACCTTCACTGAGGAAGGAGGACACATGTGAGGAAGGAGGACACATGTCCCCACATGTAAGGCCTAACCTTCACTGAGGAAGGAGGCACATGTCCCCACCTGGTTATGTTAGGGCCTAACCTTCACTGAGGAAGGAGGACACATGTCCCCCACACGTAAGAGCCTAACCTGCACTGAGGAAGGAGGACACATGTCCCCCACATGTAAGGGCCTAACACATCCATGTTTGAAGGAGGACACATGTATACCTCAGCCACTGCAGCATTCTCAATCAGTGCGTTTACATGATGGTATAATTCGAATCTTGCTTTAGTCGGACTATGCTATCTTTTGGGGGATCTGCTGTTATCCCAATATACATGGCAGTGAGTGAATCATTGGCCTTTGAAAGCATGTCATATCCGATACGATAGGTGGCGCTGTTTTCATTACAACTCGTGGTGATACAGCCATTTCCGCTTGACCTCTTCATCACTACCAACAACAACCAACAACAACAACATTTCGAGAAAGATGGCGAACAGAGAGCAAGGCGAAGCTACATCCCTCTACTATTCTTGTATGATGTTAATCGTGACATTATCGTCTCTTTCGACTCTTTCGACTTCCGGGTCACGACATGGGAGGGAGGGGGGAGGAGGGCGGCGGGATCTCAAGCATGCGCAAAGACGCAAAGTCCAGTTCCTAATCCAATTCACTGTTACATGCCGCGATAGTCGAATTATCAACCGGATCGGATCGACTTATCCAGGGGTGTTAATCGGATCGAAGTCGGACCGCACATAGGCGAACAAAGGTGTTTACATGAAACGGATCATTCGATTTCAGTCCGACTAAGACAGTTATTCGAATGCTTGTAAACACGGTCACTGATGCTCCCACTGCCTGCAATAGCCCTTGTTAACTTGACTGGTTTTCTATTCAATGTAACCAGCGATTGATGTGGCAACAATACTTAGTTTAACCTCTTCCTCTGTTAACGGGACCAGCTTGTACTTGTTGGCTATTTAAATATATGGCATCATCATTCCATCAACCATAAATATTCATAGCAGGGGTTTAATGCGGCTCTAAAGAACCTCTAGCTCTGCCCCACCCCCCACCCCCCTCTCAACCCCACCGCAGCCATCATCCCCTATTTAGGGTTGTGACTGATGTCCTGTTTAACCAGGTGATTGATCCATCATATCCATCACTCCGTCTGTCTGTGGCACAGTATGGTGTCATCCCTTCATTCATTTGTGAAGAATTACAACCTTTGTGCTGCACACGTGTGTGTGTATGTGTATGTGTGTGTATGTGTGTGTGTGTGTGTGTGTGTGTGTGCACATGTCTGTTCCATCCCCTGTGCACAAAGCACTGACTCCTCCCATGTGAGAGTGTGACTGATGTAATTTGGTCATCATCGTCAGTGGTAATCTCATTTCTTCTGCACATGTCTTCAAGTGCTCGGGGACGCCATATGTTCATTGTGCGGGTGCAAATGAAGATGGGGGTCGGTGAGATTGTGTGTTCACGTGTCAAAGACAGTCTAAGATGTCACCAGGCCTCTGGACTTTCCCTCTCATGCGTTTCCCCCCTCATCCATCTCACTGACAGTGGCCGAAACAGTAGCCTCCCCGAGCCCCCAGCTAACAGTAGGAGGCCCTGCGTGCGATGTATGGAGGCCTTGTGCCCGAGAGGAAGCCTGTTCACCCCACCTCCACTGGGTCGACCTCCTTATGGACCTGAACTCAGCTGCCTGGTCCCAAATCCATTTGTCTACTGGATATTTCGACACTTATCGGTGGCCCTTCACCTTTTCAGAGCTCCACATTATACGAATACAAATGATCTGTCCAATCCATACTGTGTGCTGTTTAAATGAAGCATGGAATGTGAAACCACATTGTGAGTAAGGTCCATGTCACAAGGTACATTTTCCTAATACAGATTTATTTCTAGAAAAGCGCTGGTGCAATAAGGGCCCAGACTCACACAATGTTCTGGTAATGGTGTTTCTTTAGTGGGCTGCATACACAGACTTGCACATGTTTAGCACTGTGTCATGCATGGGTTGATCACACGGTCCCTCGTTGACATGGACACATGGTGAGATGGACACATGGCCATGCGGATGCAGAGAGTATCAATCGGGCTTCACAAGATCATTTATCTGACCAACTGTACATTCTGATCCCAAACCAGTGGTATTAACAGTCTTCCAATATCACATGAGGAATACTCCGATATTGTGTATTTGCCTAATTTGTCCATCATTGATTGTTTCTTCTGTTAAGTGATTGCTTTGAAAAGGCCATCGGGTATTATTAGCCTCACATTCATAACGATGACGTAACAAAACGTGGGCTGCAAGTTTGATGACATCAATTTAATGATCCCATGGTAGCCGTGTAGAACACGTTGTCCGGCTATGAACAGAACTACTCAGTGTACACGCCTGTTTGGGAGTATAACTGTGGCAGCGGGTCGTGGGGGAGTGGCTCAGGAAACAGGTGCAGGGAGGAGGCCGAATTAGCCTCAGCCCAAACTGATCAGATGTTTTGTGTCTCTTCGAAATTTAACTGAGTAGGGATGGAGGGGAGCGAGAGGCAGAGGCTGCCCGAAAATCATTGCAAATTGACACCTTCGGTGGTGGGGGCGCTCCTCCTCCTGGGACCTGGTCCCAGAGTCACTTCCCCACTCCCCTCTGCAGCTGAGCCTAACCACGCCCCCTTGGGTTCCATCATCCAAACACCTTATCCTAATGAGGGTCGCAGGGTGCACCCTGGAGAGGTGGCTGGTTCATCAGAACTTATATTCACACCTACGGGCAATTTAGAGCCTTCAATGAACCTGAGCTGCATGTCTTTGGACTGTGGGAGGAAGCCGGAGAACCCGGAGGGAACCCACGCTGCCACGGGGAGAACATGCTGCCTCCACACTGAAGGACCGCCCGGGGATGGAAACGGGCCCCTCTTGCTGTGAGGGGACAGTGCGAGCCACGACACACCCATGCAACCCCAAACTTGGATTCTTCTGGAGAAAATTCTGTGAACTGTAACACATGTGATGCTTCATTTGAAGCTTCATTTTCATCTCAACTAAATCTATTGGCAAACTTATGGATTTAGCTGATTCAGCAGTGGACGTAAAGATAGGCAGGAAAGAACGAGTGGGATCCAACTTGGGTCAATACATGTCTGCTGTGTTTGCATCATTGAACCTGTCTGGAGTGCCAGGTGGGTGGGGCTTCTGAAGAAAAAGAAGACAATGCAAGTGCCAAGCATCGAGACAATGACAGGAAAGCAATTGGAAATCATGTTGGCAGTTTTGTAGTGACCCCACAGGAATTGTCCTCATGCAGGATGCCCCCCTCATGTGCTGCTCACAGCTGATGAGTGGGGCAAAAACACAAAGACTCATTTCAAAAAGGTATATCAGTTGTGTTTGGGAAAACTGGATGGAGGGTGCAGAGTGAGGTGCAGGCAAGAGGAAAATGGAAGAAACTAGAACGGGCACTCGGTAGAGCGCATACCTTCGCATATCACAAGATTGGGCATTGAATTATGAACATTTTGGCATTAGTTACATGCCAATTGGATAAAAATTGGCCGCGCTATGGTAAAAAGAAGATGTTGACCTTTTCATGACCTTGACCTTTGACCCGATCGATCCCAAAATCTAATCAAATGGTCCCCGGATAATAACCAATCATCCCACCAAATTTCATGCGATTCAGTTTAATACTTTTTGAGTTATGCGAGTAACACGCATACAAATAAATAAATACACAGCGATCAAAACATAACCTACTGCATTTTCAATGCGAAGGTAATGAGCTTTTGCAAGCTCTGAGAATAGTCATCATTCTACAAGTTAAAGGAGGCTGGAAATGCGTAAGCATGTTCAATGTATGGTGACTTTATGTATGTGTGAATCAATCAAGGTGCAGAATGAAGATTCAATTTCATTCATTACATTTGGTATAGCCCCAAATCAGAATTGTGTTGATGTAACTCTGTAACTCTGTTCACCTGGTCACATTACATCTATTGCATCTGTCCATCCTGGAGAGGGGTCCTCCTCTGTTGCTCTCATGAAGGTTCTTACCTTCTCCGCATGAAAGAATTTTTTCTATTTTTTGGGAGTTGTTCCTGATCCGATGTGAGGTCAAAGGTCAGGGATGTCATATGTGTACAGATTGTAAAGCCCGCTGAGTTTGTAATTTGTGATATTGGGCGATATAAAATAAACTAAATTAAATCACACATTACAAACTCCCCTCAGAGGGCGTTACAATCTGTACACACACGTTGAAACCTCGTTGGTCCTTGGTTCCGAGTGTAAAACCGTCTGAACCCCGGTCCTCCATGTAGCCCATCTCGGTCCTGTAAAGAGCGTCAGTTGGAAGAGGAAAGAAAGGTGAAGATCTGTAAAAACGTTGGCTCTAGAGAGTTGTTAGACGAAGATGATGCTGTTGGGGAAAGTCAATTCATTCTTGTTCTTGTAAAATGTCAACGTTGTCCAGGTGCACTCTGTATTGAAGTCTTGAGGGATGTCAACGACCATTGATGTGCCTTGAGTGCACACTTTTTCATTCATTTGTCTGGCTTGAAATGTTCAAGCCAGACAAATGTGTACTTATTTGAAAACAATGAAAACAGATTTAGACATAACTTAATGTCTACTGAAACTTAATGAAGTAAAAAGGTAGAAAAGATAACATCTAGATGGAGCAATGAGAAGACGGTAACCTTGCTATACACTCAATACATAAAACTAACAGAAATGTCATTCTGACATCATGTCTTCCACACGGTTTTCCACCAGCTCTTATGATGACATCGTCTCATCGTGTCTGTGAATAACTTCACGCACGTTAGACTATACGACAGACACATTCTTTTTCAAATATCATTGTTTCTTTCAAAATATTCAGACTAGTCCTGAAATCTCTGTTTTAAATATGCATAATGTTTAGAACATGAGCAGACATCTTCAAGGAACCCACATGAGAAACTAGTTGAGGGGTTTCAATGAATAAAAAATAATAAATGTACCATTGAGGTGAAAAGGAGCCACCGAGACATCTTAAGAGTCTACCACCCCAAAACTAAACACAAAAGAAAAGGGTGGAGTAAATCATGACAGTGAGATAGCGTTACATGAGAGAAGTTATTCTTCAGATGAATACATATGTCAAAGTAGGCCTTACTGCATTACATTATATTCTGAAGTGTCACCTGGTGCCTGAATTGAGTGTTTTCCTTCACATGAATAAAGACATGGTGACTATAAATGGTGCATGGGGGAGGACCCCCAGACCCCAGCTTGTTTGTTTGTTTGTTTGTATATTTTATTCAGTCAATCAAATCAAAAACAATACAATATTATCCTATATAATATACAAAAGAGAAAGACTGAAAAGGTATAGGTAGAAGCAAAACATGCTTATAAATTCCTATCCTAAATTGAAATCAAAATAAATCAGAAAATTAATATAAAATAAAGAAGAAAATAAAACAACAACAAAACAACAACAATAAACAAAATAAAAAACATAATATATTTATATATACTAGCACATACATCTTCCATATTAATACGTTTTTAATTACATTTATAACTCTCAAGAATTGTTTTATAAATAATTCCCTTGAAGACCAAAACCCCAGCTCCATACAGGAAACCGACCATTGCACTGACATCTGAAACTGTCCTGCCTTCACAAAGACAACATGTTGAAAGATGACAATGGTCTCCACAAGAAATATTACCATATATCATTTAACCAAATGCCTCCAATCCCAAAGGCATATTTGGCTTCTTTTCTTGGCCAACTCCAATTTACGTAATCAGCCGTCCACGTCTCTGGGCCGCCGACGGCCGAGCAGTGCTCCTGTAAATACACTCCCGCCATCTGGAGCGTGTGTGACTGTTTCCTCGGTGACCTGAGATAGCCCCTCGCGAGGTGCTAACAGCATGCCAGGCATCGGACAGCTGCCTCCGTCTCTCACTTCCCCCCGTGCCTTATAAGCAGCAAGTCATCCACAAGTTATTTTACTTCGCTGTTGTGAGTCCTGAAGTTAAATCGCGAATGAAATGAGTCCGACTCTTCCACCTATAGTCTTCCTCTGTTTTCCTGTTTGGCCAAACGATGGAACATGTTCCCTGCTGTGAAATGACCCGCACATATTCGTGTGGCATATCCAGTATGTGGCCTTCTGCTGACCCTGTAGCTACCTTCAGGTCCCAGGTTAGCTGCTCTTGGGAAAGTCCTCCACCCGGCTCTCCCACAGCCTCCAGCGGATAAGGCTTATCTGCCCCAGCCGGCACATTCTGCGGGTGTGAAATTAGGAGTTCACAAGCACTCTTTCATTAACACTCTGACGATGATTGCCTGATAATAACGGCTATTATAAACTTGCTGAAAAGACAACTTCATCTTCAGCTGTGTGCCCCATGAAGGGAAAAGGAAATAACTTCAGCTTGGAGTGGAAAATATGATTTTCGATGATAAAGTCACGAGGTCAGAGTCAATATCTGTTTGTGATGTATTTCCTTGAAAACAATGCGTTTTCATGAGTTCACCTAACAACAATCTCTCTACCGATATTTAAAAAAGTCAAGATATGATTATTGGTTCACACAATTACAACTCCAAAACTATAAAACTCAAAGAGTATAGTGAATTCAGTTTCATTACCAGCATATCAGGACACCCAATGAATCACCTCAGCATTCTTGACATCATCGTGCTGCATTCAGGGAACCGTCCCCGTGTAATAACTCGCACCAGTGTTGGCTAAATTAGCAAAAAGCTAATTGACACCGGAAGCCTAATTGACAGCAGATTTAATTAAAGGTAATTAGCAAACAGCGACAGTGGCTTTAAAGCACACATCAACAACTAAGAGTACTTTAAAATAATCTGCATCAATTTGGACATTTGTTTAACCCTCCTGTTACCTTTACATTTACTAACATATTTTACCCTCGGGGTCAATTTGACCCCAGCAATTAAAACCTCCAAAAATTATTAGAATTAATATTGTTTCCCAAGTTTAAGTGTGAGGTACATTATGTTTGTTTGTTGACTTCCTACATATAAAAAAGTTGATATTTCTTATATGTTTGACACAGTGAAAAACAGCCTGGGGTCAAATTGATCCCAAAGAACACTGACGGGATTCCCATTTATAACACATAATAAGAACTAGCATGCTCATTTCGCTCCCTTTTACAGCTCACATGTATGGTCCAATCAGTCATTCCCAAATACTGGGTCGGGACCCCCAGGTGGGTCGCAGGAGATTTCCTTTGGGTTACCAAATGAATCTGCTGAATTTTTTCCATTCCATTTTCAAGATAACGGTGATGTGAAATTGGCAGTCAAATTTGTCAGGAACAAAAAAATGTGCTCGTGTCACAATTTAAAGATAAAGCCTGTTGTAGATTGGAACATGATGGTTTTAAAATATGGATCACAAGGAAAAAGGTTTGGAAAACACTGAACATATGACATGTTGTAAATCACTGAGACTTTCCCTGTCGCTCTCCACAATATAATAGAAATAATTCACAAACGCATTGTCCCTCGTTCTGAAGTGTCTTCTGAAATGTTTTCTGGTGACTTCAGAAGACGTCAGAAAACATCTCCTGAGGATTCATGAACGCCTGAAAATAGGTTCTTACAGCGAAGTGTTCTCAGCTGTGCTCCCGGATGAGGTTCTCGTGCACCTGGATTTGCATACATCAAATCAATGTCCAGGAGCAGTGGTCAGTCACAGTGGTCAGTCTCAGTGGTCAGTCACAGTGGTCAGTCACAGTGGTCAGTCTCAGTGGTCAGTCACAGTGGTCAGTGACAGTGGTCAGTCACAGTGGTCAGTCACAGTGGTCAGTGACAGTGGTCAGTCACAGTGGTCAGTCACAGTGGTCAGTGACAGTGGTTAGTCACAGTGGTCAGTCACAGTGATCAGTCTCAGTGGTCAGTCACAGTGGTCAGTGACAGTGGTCAGTCACAGTGGTCAGTCACAGTGGTCAGTGACAGTGGTCAGTCTCAGTGGTCAGTCACAGTGGTCAGTGACAGTGGTCAGTCACAGTGGTCAGTCACAGACAGCTCACAGACTTGGGTCACATGACCTCTGATGTCATTGTGATGTCTCGGAGCTGAACTGAACGTACATGAGTTGACTGACTGAGCGCGTTGTCAGTTGATGAATACAACATTCATGTCGGTACTTCATCCAGCTGCTCATTGCTGATGTTGCACTGACCAACAACACCAACTGACTGGATGTCAACGCAATGTTGACATTCAGTCAGTTGGTGTTCTTGTCTCATCCATTTGAAGCTGGACCAAAGCTTTTGATGTCATTCAATCACAAAGAGGCCAAATAAAAAGCCTCACGTTGAGTCCAGTCTGGAGCGCCTGGTGCTCTCAAGAGGAGATGTTGCTGTCACCAGGTCAGAGATCAATAGTAGTGTCCAACCAATGTAAGCTTGCTGAATTACAACTCTGGCTAGGTCTGCTATAAAGCACCTCCTTGCATCCTCATACGTGTTGGTGTGCGTGACTCCAATCAAAGTACGACGAGCTTTGCATCAGACTATGACTCACCCCCCACCGCTCCTCCCTGCTGTCACGTTCACACAGTCCAGTGTTGGGAAACGCTGACATGTGCCAAAACATCATTAGCAATGCAGTGGAGATATCACACACTTTCAACATCCCATAATTAGCATTCTCCATCATTGGAATCATGCATTGTCGTCACACGCCGCAGCATTCGGGTAGAGCCATCTGTCCAAGGCATCATGCATATTCAAAGAGGAGCAGAACCTGACATGACGCCCCACAGCCTGACGCAGAGCCTCCTCTCACTGAACCGATTACTCTCATTACTGGGGTTACAGGTGGCTGCAAGTACTGAGTACCAAGGTGTGTCGCGTGTTTGTTTATAAGAGAGAGTTTTCTGTTTGTTTGAACTGCTTCAAGTTACTAATTGTGTCCAGTGGTGAGTGGTGACCAATGGAGGAGGGGGGAGGGGTGTCAATGAAGACCCCATACTCTTCACTGCAGGGGACACCACCATCTGTAACTGTCAGTCTCACACACACACACACACACACACACACACACACTTGCAAAGAATGAATGTGTGTACTCTATCTCAACTGACTTTCACTCCTCCCAGATATTTGTGAAAGGATCCAATGCCTCTCTTTATACCAGGGGCCAATTGTATAAAACACCGTAAGTACGTACGTTTCGAATCAAGTATGACTTAATTTCTGTTGAACTTACTTTGGTGTTTTGCATAGTATCCCTGAAGAGGTTTACTTCATGAAGGAACAGTTTGAAGACATTCGCTGCACTGGAAGTTGCAGAAAATGAAAGAAAATGAGAAGAAAAAGAAGAAAAGAAGACAAGAAATAAAATAAAAACACATGGCCTACTCGATAGTATATGAACAAATAAAAACAATGAAGCCAAATAAATACAAAAATGACTTGAAATATTGTGTGGCATCCAGATCCTGCTGCCACTGCCCACTTGGCATGTGACAGTCCTGCCAGTTCTCCCCTTCCAGAAGATAGAAAAGAAGATGTCTCTCATTCAACACACATTAACTAGCTGGCTTCAATATAACATCATATTAAAATACAATATAACAGGACCACACCAACAAAACAAAAAAATTTGATTAATGTATTTTGGGTGTTCTCAGAGATTATTTTTGTATGTGAAATAGACTTTTAAGAAGGTCCCCCCCTCTGCCTTTAAAAAGCACCCTGAGGTGAGCTGTGCTTTGAGAGAGGTAAGAGGATATTGCTTATAAAAGTACATCTTTGCAACAAGATTTTGCCGCTATTTTTTCATGGGATCAGCTTCAAATATTGCTATGAATGTTAAACACTAAGCAGCCTCAGTGAGCTGTTAGATGAAGTGGTGCAGTTGAAGGGCTCTTACTGAATATATTATTGTAGGTGGAATTGACACACACATCTCCAGGTGGTGTCGTGGCTAGCAGAGGGGCCCGGGTTCAATCCCCATCCCAGGTCTGGCTGTCCCTCTGTGTGGAGTTGACATGTCCTCCATGCGGAAGCGTGCGTTCCCTCCGGCTCCTCCCTCAGTGCAAAGACATGAAGGATCATTGGAGACTCCAAACTGTGAGGAGGAGTGATGTGAGCGTGAGAGAAACTAGAGACCGGTCCGGGTTCAACCCTTCGCCATGTCAGCTGGGATCGGCTCCAGCTTCCCGAGACAAAGTGTTTTTGGATAATGAAATGTAAATATCCGTGAATCATAGGCATTGATCTTTGACATTTCCATTGGCAGGGCTCTCAAGTTTTGAAGACAGGCAAGAGTGACATATCCCCCCCCTCCCCCGGCCACGCCCACATTCCGCCCGGCCCGACCCTGCCGTATGCCCACAGACCATTCCCCCCCCCCCATATTATTATTAGTGTTTCCTTAGGTGATGAACGAAACTTTCGGTCGCGCGCAATTCCAGGATGCTTTATTTTCATTGGTTGCTGGATCTTACCCAGATACATAAGATATGTTTTTTTTCTGATTGGCTATTGTGTAGCCCATTTCTTTTTTTTGATTGGCTGATAAGTAACACCTCACAGCAGAACTCCAGGGGATTCGGGGAGACGAAATGAGTGACTGTGCAGTTCTATACTTTGAACGTCATAGCACAAGGTTTCTTAGACATATGGAAATATGTGGTCATGTTGTAACTCAGTAACTCTGTTCTTCTGGTCACATGACATCTATTCTTCTGTCCATCCTGGAGAGGGGTCCTCCTCTGTTGCTCTCCTGAAGGGTTCTCACCTTTTTTCCCCCTCAAAGGTTTTTTTTCTATTTCTTGGGAGTTGTTCCTGATCCGATGTGAGGTCAAAGGTCAGGGATGTCGTATGTCTACAGATTGTAACGCACTCTGAGAGAAATTTGTAATTTGTGATACTGGGCTAGACAAAGTATACTGAATTGAGTTGAATGTGTGAAACACGCTTGTTCTTTTCGTATCACAGCTCATGAAATGAGGAAATGTGGAAACAAAATATTTGAAAAATTAAACTTTAAACTTCTCCCTGATTCTTCGACTAACTCATCAGTGGGATCGTCCTCTGTGTTTACTGCTGCATAGCTGAGGATCACTCACTTGTGACAGCAGAGCCAGTGATGGATTGTCCACTTTCGGACAGGCAGAGACAGATTAACAGATTCACCAAGACTACCAAACATTTGGTGGTCGATCTATTGCACAATGATTTATGATTCACATGAGACAGTAAAAAAAGCGAACCCAACATGAAGTAAGAGTCTTCCTCTCAAGCTTGAAGACATAATGCACACTGAGGTACTCACATCGACTGGCCTCACGTTACATTATTGATTCCGCTTTGTGATGGAGTTTTTCCTGCAAGATCATCAGCTCCTTCACTTTGGCCGACGGTGGGCAGAGATAGAGAGAAAGTGAAGATGAAAGACGGAGAGAAAAGAGATAGTACATGGGAAAAAGAGAACCAATGCAGATCAGAAAGACAAGACAGGGGTACAAATAAAGGGAAGATCAACAGGAGAGAGTCAGGAAGAAGTGAGGAGAGAGTGAAAGAGTGGGAAAGTGCAGGTGATGAATGATGCGAGAAGATTTGTGGGTAAAGGAGGACACGCCGGTCGATAGAGAGGGGGATCAGTCTGCTGTCCAGAGAGGAAGACTGATCAGGATAAAGGGAGCATTCATCATGACACAATCCTGACACACACACACACACCTACACACACACACACACACACACACACACCTTATGTTAAGCCGTCTTACTTGTGCTTTGAAACGATTGAAATGTCTGGCCTCAAATTTCTTGCTGTGAGTGTGTGTATGTGTGTGTGTGTAAATGTCTAAAGGAGTCGATCAATCACAACCCTCATTCCTGCTGAAGCATCTACTTTTCCCTTAATATTGCCACATCCTCCACAAAAAGCTCTTGTTTTCCTAACCTGAGAACAACCTCCTCAGAAACAATTAACCAGCCACCTTAATTAGATAAACACGAACAAGTCCTCCCCGATCACAACCCTGCTTTGACCTCTTTGTTAGTCCACCCCCGCTCCAGGTGCGGTGGTATGTCCCAACCCTGCAGAGCTTCTGGAGACACTGTCCTCTGTCACAACCCCGGGGGGGATGGGTGGGTGGGGGTGGGGGGGGGGGGAGTCCTGAGATAACACTCAACAGTGCAGCTCACATCTGCTCAGTGGCTCACAGTATACAGACACAGTGCTCGTCAGCAAGGTGGGTGGCAATGTGTTCTACTGGCCACCAAGATAGGCTTACAAATTCACATTTGCATTTAAGGGTTTTACTTGATGTCTGTATGTATCCCCATGAGGGCTTGTAATTAGGTGAGCAGTTAAAGCACAAGTGTACTTTGTGTAGGTGTGAATTTACTACAAGGATCCTCATGACATCCATGTGTCACCCAACCCAATGTCTCTTCATCATGGCCTTAATTTAATAACACTTTATTTGCATAGCCCTATAGCACCAATAATACATTTGCCTCAGAGGCCTTTACAATCTGAACTAGAATCAACATCAACAGCTGAAGTTATTTTACTGTCAACACCTCAGAGATCAATTATCTGGTGATGTGGTTTCTGTAGATGGCATTGCTCCAGCATCCAACACCACTGTAAAGAATCTCGGCGTTGTCTTTGATCGGGACTTTTCCTTTAACTCCACGTGATGAACATCTCAAGGACTGCATTCTTTCATCTACGTAATATTTTAAAAATCAGGCACATCTTGGGTCAAAAAGATGCAGAAAAACTACTTAATGTTTTTTTTACTTCTAGACTGGATTACTGCAACTCCTTATTATCAGGCTGCTCTATAAGTCTCTTCAGTCATCTCCTTATTATCAGGCTGCTCTATAAGTCTCTTAGGTCAACTCCTTATTATCAGGCTGCTCTATAAGTCTCTTAGGTCAACTCCTTAGTATCAGGCTGCTCTATAAGTCTCTAAAGTCAACTCCTTACTATCAGGCTGCTCTATAAGTCTCTTAAGTCAACTCCTTATTATCAGGCTGCTCTATAAGTCTCTTAGGTCAACTCCTTATTATCAGGCTGCTCTAATAAGTCTCTAAAGTCAACTCCTTATTATCAGGCTGCTCTATAAGTCTCTTAAGTCAACTCCTTATTATCAGGCTGCTCTATAAGTCTCTTAGGTCAACTCCTTATTATCAGGCTGCTCTAATAAGTCTCTAAAGTCAACTCCTTATTATCAGGCTGCTCTATAAGTCTCTTAAGTCAACTCCTTATTATCAGGATGCTCTATAAGTCTCTTAGGTCAACTCCTTATTATCAGGCTGCTCTAATAAGTCTCTTAAGTCAACTCCTTATTATCAGGCTGCTCTATAAGTCTCTTAGGTCAACTCCTTATTATCAGGCTGCTCTAATAAGTCTCTTAAGTCAACTCCTTATTATCAGGCTGCTCTATAAGTCTCTTAGGTCAACTCCTTATTATCAGGCTGCTCTATAATTCTCTTAAATCAACTCCTTATCAGGCTGCTCTATAAGTCTCTTAAATCAACTCCTTATCAGGCTGCTCTATAAGTCTCTTGGGTCAACTCCTTATTATCAGGCTGCTCTATAAGTCTCTTAAGTCAACTCCTTATTATCAGGCTGCTCTAATAAGTCTCTTAGGTCCCTCCAGTTGATCCAGAATGCTGCTGCTCGTATTCTCACTAAAACTAAAAAAGAGATCACATCACTCCTGCACTAGCTGCTCTGCACTGGCTCCCCGTAAAATCAAGAATCACTTTTAAAATTCTTCTCCTAACGTACAAAGCCTTGATTGGTGATGCACCATCATATCTTAAGGAGCTTGTAGTACCATACTGCCCTACTAGAGAGCTGCCTCACTAAATGCGGGGGTACTTGTGGTTCCTAGAGCCCTACAAATTAGGACAAGTATTTCAACAAGTTTCAAGTAATAATATTAAATCCAAGGATGGGATGAGGAGCAGTGCTGGGCTCTGGTTATGATGGAGGCTGGTCACATCAGCTACTGACCGCAGGAGAGAGGGGAACAGTTTTTTTAATTTGACAGCAACGATGTAATTGGCTTTGGGAGATTGTGGCAGAATCTGGTTGGTTACCTTTACGAGTGAATGTCCATAAGAGAGAGGGGTGGGGGGGGGGGATTTGTGAATGATAAAGAGTGTTTTTTTAAACTATTTATATGTTAAAGTGAGTGTCTACAAAATAATCTTCAAAAGCCCCAAGCTTTTTTTAGGCCTCTGCTCCGAAAATGGCATACCCAAACTAAAAAGGTTATATCTCTGCAACCACTAGGGCTACTTTCATCATTTTTACATTTGTAAACAGTTTTTCTTTTGTTCAGATGTGTACATATCAGTCTATATGTTACTGGGTAAGAGTAAATGAAGATGACACACGGAAAAAATATAAAAATGTCAGGTCTGAATTGAAAAAAAACATTTCCAGGATGATTATCTGTTTGTAATGAGGCAGTTGAAAGGTTTAAAACTCTCACAAATCATATTAAAATATGTTAATATTCTCCCTGCAATGTTTGACTTTGAAAAAAGTGAAGCAGAACAAATTTAGAGAGGTTTTAGTACAAAACTATAATGTGTCAAAGCGGCCATTTTGGCAGCCATTTTGTCAAATTTAGATTTGAATTTTCTCATGTAACAAACCATATATTTTCACTTCTATGTTACTCATGATGTTCAATATATCCAAAGACAGCATTTAAAAACTTTTGAAGAAAAATAAATAAATAAATATAATATTTTTTTATTAAAAATATATTTTTCCATTTAAAAAAAAGCATGCACGGCTCAACTCAGCGGGGGATGGGTCGATTTCAGAAAACAACACATTTTTGGAAACGTCAGAGCCAGTAGAATTGAGGGCTGCCAACCAAGACATGATGACAACACTGGGAGCCAATAGAATCCTGAAAGGTGTAAAAATGTATGAAATGTAAAATCCAATAGTCTGAAAGTACCTTCCCTACACATGTCACATGTTACCTCTGCATGTCCAGAGGAGTTGAATGAGGCACAGGGTAGAGGCAGAACATATATCAGTGTGGATTTACCAGGAACAATGTGTTTTAATGGTCCTAATCAACAATGGTAAGAAGAATTAGCTGATTCTAAAAGGATAAAGCGATTTATGTTTCTGTGTTCTCTGGCTCATATCCGTCTGATGCTTTGGTGTCGAGGGATTTGAGAGACATGTGTGTAATCAGTGTGGAATGGTCGTGCTTATTACTATCAGGCTTTGTCTGATAGCACCCAGCTAAAGGTCGCTAGTCCCGGAAACATGTTGAGTGGGCCGAATTATGATTTTCATATCTTTATGATTATCTTTGTATTTTTTATTTTTTTTAAATGGTTGACAGATTATTGGAGCCCAGGCTCTGCTATTTAATTTGATGTGCAACATTAATATATTATATATACATATACATGTTTTTTATTTTAAACAAAAAAAACAAAATGCATTGCAACTAAAACAAATCAATTGAAATATTGCATATTCTGATTTCTGATTATTATTTATAGCCTTTATTGCTGATACAGCTTAAGAAATGAAAATATATCTAAAACAAAATAAATATCATAAATATTAGAATATCATGAAAAAAACAATGTCTAATGTTATTAAACAAATTAACTGAATTTTCCAATACCCTGGTAAACACTCAGCTGTTATAAATCTTTTTTTTTTATTTTTTCTGAGGAAATATTAAATTTTTATTAAGATTTTAGATATTTTTTTTAGAGTTTAAAGTGTAGCTATTTTAAAGCTATAAAAATAAAAAAATATATTAAGCAATATTTCATTTTATTTTAATTCAATCCATTGACATTTTTTTTTTTTTTTAATTGCATTACAGAAAATAAAGAACTTTATCACAATATTCTAATTTTCTGAGACAGTCCTGTACACTACCGTTCAAAAGTTTGGGGTCATCCAGACAATTTTGTGTCTTCCTTGAAAACTCACACTTTTATTTATCAAATGAATTGAACATTTCATAGAACATATAGTCAAGACATTGACAAGGTTAGAAATAATGATTAATATTTGAAGTATTAATTTTGTTCTACAAACTTCAAGCTCAAAGGAAGGCCAGTTGTAGAGCTTATATCACCAGCATAACTGTTTTCAGCTGTGCTAGCATAATTGCACGGGTTTTCTAATCAGACATTAGTTTTCTAAGGCGATTAGCAAACACAAAGTACCATTAGAACACTGGAGTGATAGTTGCTGTAAATGGGCCTCTATACACCGATGGAGACATTTCATTAGAAACCAGACACTTCCACCTTGAATATTAATTTACCACATTAACAATGTATAGAGTGTATTTTTGATTAATTTAATGTTATCTTTATTGAAAAAACTGCTTTTCTTTGAAAAATAAAGACATTTATAAGTGAACCCAAACTTTTGAACGGTAGTGTATATATATATATATATATTTATATATATATATATATTTATATATATATATATTCATATATATATATATATTTATTTATATTTATATATATATATATATATATTTATATTTATATATATATATATATATATATTTGTTGTTGTTTTTTTAGCAATAAAGGCCCCAGAGCCAAATTTTTCTCTGCGGTTTCCAATAGGTTGGGTCCAGTGTTTCATCCAGCAGGAACCCAGCTGCCTCTCACATTACATTCACGCTCCACTTCACGCTCTGTTTCCAAAAAGTGAAGCTCGGTGCTGACTCCGCAGGACGAGGCCTCTGGCCCTGACTGTCCAGTTCCCTCCACGTGTGTGTGTGTTGCTGTCTGACGGCACTTCCTCCCGTCACTTGCTATATACAGCCATTGGCTAACAATAGCCAGGGCTTCATGTGGAGTCACTGCTTCGGCCTCAAGTTATTGAGTGGTGTTCAGGTCCGACATTGCACTTGAGTAATTCATCTTTGGAGAATAATCAAACATACAAGACATGGTAAGAGGTAAACTACTGACTTGCATATTGTGCACCGCCCGGCCATGGGCAGCCTCTGGAGGACCAAGAACACACAACGAGCACATGGCAAACAGGGGGATGACAGACGAGGAAAGGAGACTTGGGGAACAGAGGTAAGCTCTCCAGGATGGACAGAAGAACAGATGTCATGTGACTAGAAGGAATCATTACAGAGTTACAACACATTCAATGAGTAGTCGGCATGGACCACGATCCAGACCTCCATGATCCATCAGGCAGATGGAGGTAGAGAGGAGGAGTGGGCGGGGCATCAGCAGGGCCATGACATCAGACCCATCAGGTCCAATGGACGCTCTGAGACGGGAAGTCACAAGGACTGACAGCCCAGGCCTTCAGGACCAGGGTTGACATACAGCGATCCTCCTCTGTTCTCTCCTGAAGGTTGCTTCACTGTTTTCCTGATCCAATGTGAGGTCCTGGGACAGGAATGTCATGGATTTGTGATAATGGGCTATATAAAACAAACTGAATTGAATTGAGTTGTTGCGTCTTCTGCCGCCGCTCGGTGAACCTCTCATCTGTGTGCATGCGTTCTCTAACTCTCTCTCTCTCCTCATTTGCAGAGTTCCTGTTTCTTCCGCCTGCCTCCGACGTCGAGCCACCGGACTCACGTCGTGATCGGCTTTCCTCAGTGTCGGACCTCGGGCTCCACACTTCCTTGTCGTTCCAAAAGAAATTCCAAAATCCGATTCTGTCTCCTGTGGTCTGCATCGGGGTCCTAACCTCGAGCTCCTGTGACAAGAACATCGTTGGTAACCTCTTCAAGTGAAGGGCTGTGCTTGGCTGTCCGCCTCCTGCTGTTCAACGTTTTCAAGGAACATCGAAAGTTTCTTCAAATTTCATCATTTAGTATCTTTGCAATATCTACAGATAACAGTATTCAGTATATACGTTTCCCCAAAATGCTAGTGCAGCGTTTTTTTAAACAAACTGAAAATCAGTTGGGCTGATTCTTTCTGGATGATGCAAGTATTTTTCTTTTTTTTGAAATCCCTGGATGTAGGAAATGTTTTCAGCACAAATATAAATGTTTTCCCACCACGACTATTTTTTAGATGCCGTTTGAATGTTGGGGGGAAAAGTCCCAGATGTGTGTTACTTTATAAACTGTGTGAGCATTTTAAAAATGCTGCAAAGAAGAGCGTTAAGGATTCACATGGAGGCCCCACCCTCCGCTGGGTTTACCTCAGAGGGCACTGCGAAGGCGCCACAGGGCAGCCTCCGCAGGGCTTCCATTCAACTGATGACACATCGGGTAGTCGCCTGTGCCTTAAACACCCATACAATAAAATAAATCCATCTTGTATTTGGAAACCTTCTCTTCTTGACTTGTCTAATCAAGACCATATCTTTGAACAATTGGGATGGGGGGGGGGGGGGGCATATGCATACACACAGTGCACAAGTTCCCAGCTATTGTTGTGTCAGCCTTCAGTGACCTAGGGTGGGAATCTCAGTCTCACTGGCAACAACACAAAGGACAGAGAAAGAAAGTCACCGTTGTCATCTTCGGCCGCTGCGGTCATCCTTTGGTCAACATGTTATTTTCATTACTGGACTCAGGCCAGCTGGCAATGCACACAGACAGTGGACACACACACACACACACTCTCTCTCCCTCTCTCACACACACATACACACACAGGGGAGCTCCCTGTCCAAAACAATAGACATAAATATAGCAGCCTCTGGGAAAAAGAATACAAACGCCGTGTCCATCCAGTCCTGCATTTCCTGCTCTGTGAACCCCATGCAGAGAGATGCACCCTGGGAGAATGCACCTCCTGCCTACCTCCACTTCTCAAGAGGGAGATTCACATGGCATTCCCTTGATTAATAATTCATCTTTGTATTTCTTCACCAAAAATGTCCTTGTTTTCATCAGTCAAAGGGCCTGTGTGTGTGTGTGTGTGTGTGTGGGGGTATCTTGACACTTACTTACCTAAACCCCCGGATACAGATAGCCTCGGGCCACCTTGACTTGTTTTCACACACAGGAAGCTTGGCGGGGCACTTCGCCACAAATGAAACCCTGTTGCCTGTTCAACAGGGACCAACAGAGGCAGACCTGTGAGGGGCTTTGATGGAGTGCGAGCAATGTGAACCCACAGACCTGCCACCAGAACCCCACGGCGCAGCGGACTGCCCCGCGACCATGAATAATGACACTGTCATCAATGGCACAGCCTGCGGGAGCCATTTGGGTTTCAGTGTCTTGTCTGAGGACTGAGGGCTGACACATGAACGAAGAGGAAGAGAGAAACAGAACCTCCCTCTATGTTCTATGTGCTATTAACGTCTAGCCAATAAAACAAAGTGCTAATATGCAGTCACAACAAATGTGTATCGTGTAGCCTATGCCAACATCTAGGCCTATATAAACAAATAAAAAGTGTGTGTACTGATCTCCGCTGTGTTTCAACACTATATAAAAAACGATTCAAGCCCTTCTTAGAGGTGACACATTTAAATATTGTTTGATACATTTAAATAAATCAATTACAAAACGAAGATATTTATATTGAATGGGTGTAACACAAAATGTATGAATACTTTCATTTATTAGATTTATTTAGGTTAGATGGTGTGCATATCAACTCAAAATAAATGTGTTTCATTGGGGACTAGCCTTTGCGCATGCGCCAGCTGGAAATCAGTTGTTTGCATGAGGTGAAGACACTTTTAGGGTTGTACGGTGGTGTAGTGGCTAGCACTGTCGCCTCAAAGCCAGAGGGCTGTGGGTTCAATTCCCAGTTGGGGTGTACCTTCTGTGTGGAGTTTGCATATTTAGTTAGTTCGTTTATATTTTGAGTTGGACAAACACAAATTAATTTAATTTAATGAATATCGTTATTTTATTTGAGATTTATTTGATACAAACGAGTTGGATTAACTTAATTACATTTTATTGCACTGATGTGCTAAATTTGAGTTGGAGTTGCATATAATTATTGGATGGAAAACCTGCCAACAATTTAATTGAGTTCATCCAATGAGTCATTTCTTTGAGTGTAGGACAGCACAGTGGAGATGTATACGTAGATGTTTATTTAGATAGGTCGTGTTTATTGTTACGCAACTGGGCCGAGCAGGTCGTCCTTCAATCAGAGGATCGGCGGTTGGATCCCCGGCTCCACTAGCCCATGTCGATGTGTTCTTGGGCAAGGCACTTTAACCCAAACTGCTCCCGTAGCTGCAGGTGTATGAATGTGTGTGAATGTTAGTTACTCCTGATGAGCAGGTTGAACCTAAGTTCCTTCCACCAGAGTATGAATGGGTGGATGAAGTGGTCAGAAGACTAGTCAGGTCCATTCACCACCTACGGACAACTCATCCAGCCAAATAACTTGCATGTGTAACGTACTTGGCAATACATTATTTGTGACGCTGATACTTTTTAATTTGAGCAAGCTGCTATTTTTTTTATTGTAGGTGTGAACAGGGAGTGTGGTGCGATGCGCTACAGTCTTGTGTGTTTAAGAGGGAGCCGGGTGGAGCTGGGTGGAGTCGGGTGGAGCGTGGAACGAGAAGGGGAAGGGGTGGGCTGGCGGATCTGTGGGCGTGGCCATGGGCCCTGTTGCTTCAGCAGGTCACTGGGTGCAAAGCCCAGGTGGAGCCCAACACACGATTCGTTGTGCAGCCACATCCAATATGAAGAGTAAGACAAACATAAATCCTATGATTCTCTGGACATGTTTTGTTTATGGTGTATGTCTAAACTGAGATCTCGGGGTGTTTAGCCTTTGTTGCGTCTCAAACTGCTCTGAGTGACATATGATGTAAGACATACTCTGGAGTCAGATGATGTACAGATTACTATCCGAGAACACATGCTAGAAATGTGGATATTCTTTGGGATCAAAGTCGTACATTTATTGGAAAAAAACGTGGATATTCTCTCAGAATAAAGTCTTCTCTGAGAATTAAGCAGTTAATGTAGGACAAACGTGGATATTCTTTGAGATTAAAGTGGATCATTTACAAGGACAAAACCTGGGATATTCTCTGAGATGACCTTATATCTGTCGCCAGGTAACTAATGGCTTATCAGATTATTTCTTGAGATCATTGTTCTTTTTCTGTTCTTTTATGAACCTGAATTAATATATTTAATATGTTTCCCTCATGTTAACACAGTGTTTAATGGCCTATGGTGGGATGAGGTTACTCCAATCTTGCAGAGTGAAGCGATATTAACCCCCTGCCCAGCTTTTTAATGGCCGTAGATCACTGTTCTAGAGATTGTAGCATCACAGAGGTTCTGCACTCACTCTGGCTTATCCGTGGCACTCCGCCTGGTTTATGAGCCCGGAGAGAATAGAGTCTCACCGATATCGGGACACACTTTCTGTTTGTAGCTAAAGCGTTAGATTTGTAATGTGTGATTGGTTTTGTGGAGGGTGTTTTGCTCTCGGTGCTCTCGGTATAACACGTCCCAACCCTTATCAGAAGAGTTGGTAGTGAAAGTTAGCATCCCACAGGCAGCTCAGTGGGGGGTAAGCAAAACATCACATGTCTCTCTAAAGATGTGTTTAAATATATTCAAATGAAACTTTGAAAAACAATTTTTTTTAACAGTTGAATCGAGTTCACTCTATTTTGTATCTTGTTTATCTCCACCTATTGTCTGATCTCTGCATGTTTACATGCATGGGAAGTGAGTGTGAGTGTGCGTTTGCACGTGCGCCTATGTGAGCGTGTGCGTACCTTTGCAAAGTCTGTACTCTGCAAAGTCTTCATTCAAAGATACTTACCGTACGGGTCTCTGGTAGATTCCGTCCTCACTTAAATATCACACGTCAGTGGGCAGGGGAAGAGGGTTAAACGATATCAAAGAACCAGAATACTTTGTCTTCAGTCCCTTGCAAATGAAGTATGTGTACAGATTGTAAAGCCCTCTGAGGCAGATTTGTAATTTGTGATATTGAGCTATACAAAATAAACTGAATTGCATTGAATTGAAATTACAAATGTTAAAGCCCAATTTTGTCAGTGTATATGGCTTAATCACAAACTATGATTGAACTAAAACAGTTTATATGTTTAATGGTTATACTAAAAGGAAAAGGTTATAACAGTTGTACTTTTATGCTTTTATACTGTTCTACGACCTCTCAACAAGATGAAGAAGAACAGTGCCTGTTCTCAGCTGGTTAGAAACAGGACTGCTGTGGGTCTGTGGGGTTTGTGTCTCCAGTGCAACATTTTGCTCACTGGGTTTTTTCTTCAACAATGGAGCTCTAAAGCACGGAGGAAAACATTTCACAATACTCAGTCAGTGAAAGTTAGCATCCCACAGGCAGCTCAGTGGGGGATAAGCAAAACATCACATGTCTCTCTAAAGATGTGTTTAAATATATTCAAATGCAATTTTTTAACAGTTTAATCAAGTTCACTCTATTTTGTATCTTGTTTATCTCCACCTATTGTCTGATCTCTGCATGTTTACATGCATGGGAAGTGAGTGTGCATTTGCACGTGCGCCTACGTGAGCGTGTGCGTACCTTTGCAAAGTCCGTTGTTGGCGTGAGGCGTAAGAACCTGAAGAGCCTCAACGTTGGCCGGTTTGACTTTGTGCTTCGTTCCCTCTGTGTTGCAGAGGAAGATCATTGTGGTCTAAAATAGTCCCTTTGTTGCCTGAGGAAGTAATGTCGTGGTGGAGGGGGCTGCGTGAAGAGTGAGGTCATGAAGAGGAGAAATAACCTTGGAGACTATCACACATGTAGGTTCCCACTGGCCCACCCACAGCAGGACCGACAGGAACATACCACACACACACACACACACACACACACACACACACACAATAAAACAGACATGCATGTCAAATCAAGCGATGTATGGGTCGCACTCGGTTCCCAGACCATAAACACAGCTGGGTGGTTACCTGTTGCCATTCCCGTGTGCAGCATCAGTCTTATGTCGAGAGCCCCTGCATTGGGACCGCCGCTTGTCCTCTCCATTGTGCTCACCTTCAGTTGTTGCTACATCACTTGTTATGATGTGTGAATGGGGTTGGACTGAAAATATTAATTTCTCTAAATTAGATTTTGGCATTTTCCACTAAAAGTCATGAAACAATGTTGTAGTGACCTGCTGGTCCATGGGTTTGGCATTTGGAATGGCAATGTTTTTACTTTATATACATAAAGCAATACAGATTGAGAGAAGAAGCACACAGGGAATTATATGCATTAAAAAGTCAAATCAACACTCAAATTTCAATTTGGTTTAAATTATTTGAATATGTCATTGAACCAATTATTCAATTCAATTCAGTTTATTTTGTACAGTCCAAAATCCCAAATTACACACTCGCCTCAGAGGGTTTTATAATCTGTACACATACGACATCCCTGACCTTTGACCTCACATCGGATCAGGAACCACCCCCCCAAAAAAACTTTCACGGGGAAAAGAGGGAAGAAACCTTTATCTAAGGTTATGGGTGCTCTTTCTTACAATAATTTAGCAGAATTTGGCAAAGAAAGCTATAAAGTGGAAAGCCGAAGAAGTTGGTCGAAGAAGTTGCAAATGTTTTTTAGAGCTTTAACACCACATGTTATCACTTCGCCCTTACACACACATATTCACACACTGATGGCAGAGAATACCATGCAAGGACCTCCTGCTCATCAATATGTAAACCGATCCCCATCCACGCACCGGTGACACAGCCTTTGGCAGCAACTTGTAGTTTGTGATATTGGGCTGTACAAAATAAACTGAATGGAATTGAAGAAGGTATAGTGTGTGGATATCTGTATGGATATAGTGTAGCTGCTGGCTAGGTTTGGCAAAGATGTGAAAATAATAAATATATATAGCTCAGGTTCTGCTGTACCGTTTTCCATTATTATTCTAACTGTTCATTGTGAGTCTGTCACTAATATTAGAAGGGAACGCTATTTCTGCAGATTACCCTTTTCAGCCTATTAAGAAGAAATTAAATGAGAATTTGTCTTGGATTCTGTGAAGACTGAGTTTAAGAGTTAATTTCACAATTTTAATGAGAGGTGAGCAAATACAACAGATGATTAACATAATTACATTTCCAATGGAAGGCCAAGCATATTTGTACTTCTCAGTTTGAGAACATTTTCTGCCTTCTGCAAGTACACGCTCATCTTAGATGGGATCCAAAGTCAAGAGAAAGACAGATTTAGTCGAAGTCTCTTCAACAAAACCACAATAATCCAAAGTCACTAGCTGTGAGTTTAACAAATCACGTCATCCCAAAAACATAATCACGAAAGTTACAACTCCACCTGAAGTCATGGTGTCACGGCTGAACACACTCGTGAGCATTACTGCATCTGTAATCTGTGAAGCAATGTGTGTACTGTTAATGTGTGTGTGTGTGTGTGTGTTTGGGGTTGAATGTAAGTGGGTGTGTCCCTATGCAGGATATTTCTGACACCTGTCACAATTTCCTCATCGACACCGCCCCCCCGCCATGTTACCAGCTTTGGAGAGCGGCCTCCTGCTGTGATGCCACCATCTGTGATGCATTTACCTGTAAGCACACACACGTACACACACATAGCTGATGTTATATGTGCATTAATTAAAGAGGGAAAGTATTACATAAGAATGTAGAAAGACGATTTGATAGTGAACATGGTTCTTTCTCAGGTAAAAGCCTTTATTATTACCTCTGCTACTTTCCCTGCAAATAAAACTTCATTACAGAATAAACTTTATTCTGATTCTCTCTCACACACACACACACACACACACACACACAGAGGTTGTAATCGAGGTGATGATGCGGGGGGTGATTGACATGAAGCGGGTCTGACAGCTTTATCAGTTCCTCTAGGTGAGGACAGATGGCTCAACCATCTCCCTGGACTTACTGTAAAACACACACACACACCCCGCTTGGCAAGGCGCACACAGAGACACACATATTAACAGTGTATTATACACTAAGCCTATTCAAATAAATGTCAGTCAACAAATATTCTTTGCAGTGTAGCTACGGTTCAAACATCCTGTGTTTCATACTGTCCATGAGGAGCAGATGATATGATGGTTTGCTGGTTAACTCAAACCAGAGATGGTGAAAAATAATAATGCAAACAAGGCATGTCTGCAGACAGGAAACCAAACATGAAGATTGTTGTGGAAACATTATTATATAGTTGATGTAATCACAAGAGACTGATTAAATAAAGAGTGGCCACCCCTGTAGCAGCCGAGGCCAAGATATCCTGATAAGTAGTCCTTTATACTGTCTGATCCTACATTACCCATAATGCCACTCAGGACTGGGTTTGTAACACCCTCCCTGTCGGGTAAATGTCTTTTCAAACTCGAAGCAGCCATCCCTGAAATGTTGAATCAGATGTCAAAGCCAAGATAATCCTGATCATTTATGGAGCGTATCGGGAAAACCACAGTGTTATTTAAATTCGGGGCTTAATTCGGAGCAAAAATGTACCAGAACAAGTCAGCTTCCGGATTTCTGACTTATAAAAGAAGAAATATATTAAGCTTATATTCTTCTGAGCTATTGGAAGTATGTATTTATGATAGCAAATATGTATGTATGTATGAAAAAAATATGTACAATATGGAGGAAAAAAAAAAAAAAGTATAGTAAACTCCAAATGTATGTTTGCATATTGCAAGATTCATCATGAATACATTTTATCACAATCAGAATAATTAAACTCTTTTATTTATTCAACATTTTGTCTCTCAAACATTGTCACAATGTTTTAACACTTTTCCAAATGCATCTATGGAAATGTTGAAGATCCTGTTGAAGTTCTTACAGCAGTCCTTATCTCAATGACCAGTCAGCTACATGCTCCTCAGGCACAGCCAATGAAATGCCAGCAGCAATGTTAGTGTTCACACAACTTACTGCCATCATACATGTCAGAAATGCTCTTATTCTTTTCATCATTGCAGGTTCAACACGTCCTGATGCTGCTGCACAGAAGTTAAACAACTACGTGGATGTGGAAGTCGCTTTCATTGAATATACAGCAGGGATCTTGAGATGGGCTCAGCCCCTCCTCGACTCTGCTTTGTGGATATCAGGAAATAAATCAACATCAAAGGAGACACAGCAGCCAACTCAATCAATCACAGATGGTCTTTTCAGCTGTTTGAGACATTCTGAAGTCATTAGCAATTAGCAGTTCAAAGAGAGGCTGGTGGACAAGAGCAGATCTACCGTGAGTGATGTGCTACCGGTGTGTGTTTTAACACCACCTTTCAAAAGCCCAATGCTAAATGGAGTTTAGTCTTGGAAAATCATGGCTGGCCTTTCTTAGAACACTTGAAATGTCCTCGGGAAAAGACTTTAACACATGTGTTAATCTAAAATACAATAATACACATTTCTCTGTCCAAGAGAATTCGGTACTACAAAAATAAAAAAATATATTAATACCTAGAGCTGCCAGTGTTCCTTTTTACTTGTTCACGGTACATGTTTTCAACAACTGTGATACGAAGCCATGGCTGGTGGTGCCAAGGGACCATTTGAAAATGATTTGATGTGGGAGGGTCAGAAAGTGGAGAAGGTTGAGCATTTTTCATTTTTGAAGGGAACGTGTCGTCGTTCCCTTTTTGGTCTGAATTTGGGTGGTCTTTAATTATTTGTCTCATCCAAAATATGTATTTTAATTGATGCTTCCAGGAGATGCTATTTTATGCTTCCTGCATATCACAAATTACAAATGTGCATCCCTCCAGGATGGACAGAAGAATAGATGTCATGTGACCAGATGAACAGAGTTACAGAGTTATTACACATTCAATGAATATGACAGAATGTATGAATAATTAAGCATGGACCACAATCCACACCTCCACAATCCATAAAACAGAAAGAGGTAGAGAGGAGGTGCTTGGAGGCAGGAGGCATCAGACCCAGCCTGGTCCGATGGACCCTGTGAGACGTGAAGTCACAAGGACTCAGGGGAGGAAGCAGAGTTAGTAATGTGCAATAGAGATGAAATGCGTCCCTAAGTAGAGAGAGGAGATAGGTGCTCAGTGTATCCTAAACGTCCAAAAGGAGAGAGGAGAGGAGAGGAGAGAGGAGCTCAGTGTATCCTAAGCGTCCATAAGGAGAGAGGAGAGGAGAGAGGAGCTCAGTGTATCATAAACGTCCATAAGGAGAGAGGAGAGGAGAGAGGAGCTCAGTGTATCCTAAACGTCCATAAGGAGAGAGGAGTGGAGAGAGGAGCTCAGTGTATCCTAAATGTCCATAAGGAGAGAGGAGGAGAGAGGAGCTCAGTGTATCCTAAACGTCCATAAGGAGAGAGGAGAGAGAGGAGCTCAGTGTATCCTAAGCGTCCATAAGGAGAGAGGAGAGGAAAGAGGTGCTCAGTGTATCCTAAGTGTCCATAAGGATAGAGGAGAGAGGAGCTCAGTGTATCCTAAGCGTCCATAAGGAGAGAGGAGAGGAGAGAGGTGCTCAGTGTATCCTAAGCGTCCATAAGGAGAGAGGAGAGGAGAGAGGTGCTCAGTGTATCCTAAGCATCCTCCAGCAGCCTCTCAGCCTATAGCAGCATCTCTAGGTCTGGACCAGGTGAACCTGATTCCTCCCTAACTATAAGACTATCAAAGAGGAAAGTCTTGAAATGTTAAGTAAATGAAAAAATACAGTCCTGGAGATTTGCTTTACGAGGGAGTTAAAGGACGACTCTCGATCAACTGCCTCCACATGGCTATCACCATGACGACGCCTTGCCGCTAATGGTGCTAACGGGTCTGTGGTGACAGGTGTTACGTCTCAGTGTTGTGTTTTCTCCGCTCCCCGTTTGTTTTCCCTTCAGGTGCCAATCAGGTGAATAGTTGCCACCTGTACAGGCCAGTCCTGCTGCACCTGGGCTCCTGAAGGGAAGCTGGCCAATCAGCTGAGTGGGCCCCGTTTTAAAAGGAGGAAGAGGAGGGTCTTTCAGTCGGGAGGAGACGGCACCACCGCACGACACGGAAGGGCTTAAGAAAGCAACACGGACGAAGAGTTTGGAGAAGAAGTATCTGCGTATTGTGCATAAACTGATCTGTGACCTCACTAAGGTTGGGGGGGAATAGTGATGGAGAGGGTGGGAGTGAGGATAGGGATTACAATAACGGGACTGAAGGAGGGATATGTAAACGAGCCAGGAATCGTAATAGTGTATCTGGTAGTATTATGGAAGGGAGAGAAGGCAGGGTGATGAAGATGTGGGTTGAAGGAGAAAGTTGGCAAAATTGTATCGGCGAAGGTTCTGGGTGATGGAGGCGTGTTGATCAGGTGATCATGATGAGACAGAAGAAGGATCATTTGGTGTGGGATCGTAATGCACATAGTACCGTCTGTGTCGGAACGGGTTAAGAGAGGATGTGGTGGACTTATTGGGACTTGTATGTTTAAATGATGGGAGTGTCTCAAGTTTAGATCTAACAAGAGCATCTCGGTCATTGGAGGGTATTTGTGTGTGTGTGTGTGTGAGACATGGACGCATTCTACTGTTGGAAGTGATCAGAACCCCATTTTCTGTAGAGTAAGACGTAGTGTGGGATGAGAAGGTACAGCAGAAAGGTAGGTATTTGGAAAGGTTAAGTGGGATACATTAAGAGAAATTAGTGAATCAAGGCTTACAAATGTAGATAGAAATCTGGTGTAACGCTCCACCGTCGTCCCCGTTAGAGGAGGATTGTGGGAAGAGGTTGAGGTTGTTTGGCTTACCCCATACATTAGTGCCATCATGTAGGTACTTTGTGTCTAACACATTGTTATTGGTTGGTGCTCCCTCTGTATTGGTTTTGGGAGAACATGGTTAGAGAAGAATGTGAAGCCATTGTGTTTGTTTCTTTCCTAGTTTTGTTATCTTGATTTCTATTTATTTGGCACGACCACAACTGTCCCAGCCTCTCCGACTACACGGACAACCGTTTGTTGTTGTTGCAAGTCACAAACACGTGTGAACACATCTTGTTTAAAAACATTTATCGTACTTTGGACTTTTATTTCACATATTCTTAGTCTGTGGTGTCCCGCGACTGAGAAGGGGTCGCATCGCAGCGCTAACGGTGTTTACGCGAGGGGAACCGGAGAGAGGGCACCACCATCCTGCAGTGACTCCATCAGTCAGGAAGACGTTATCGGCCGACACCGCCTTATGAGTGCAGAGCGATTAAAGGATATGAAAGGCACACATGGCCTCGCTATGCAAACACAACACAGAGAAGCTTGACTTGCATCACACAGAGCGAGAGGGACTTCATTCTCTGCTCAGGTATTTGCCACTTTATCTTTACTTAGAAAAAATGAAAGCACTGGATATCTTATAGAGAACCTTTGATCCTATCTGCCCTTTTACATTTTTACTGGCAATTTCCCTTTCCTCCTCCACATTGACTTGATTGTTTTCTTTCTGCTTTCAAACTGCCCAACACGATCCGCCCCTGGGAACCCGCCGTGTCCACCACGAGCCTGAGGGCATGGGATCCGGTGACAGTGTGACTGTGTGAACGTCTACACGTAAATGTCTCCATGTGTATTTTTCCAGTCAGTTGTGTGTGTTTGTGTGTGTGTGTGGTTCACGAGCTGCTCGCGCACATTTTCAGACATGACTGGCAGCCGTGCTTAAGCCCACTTTGTAGCGATGTGTGGGAAGCCAGCCGAGAGGGCTTCCTCCCTGTTTTCTCAACACCAGCGATTACCAACTACGGAAATGCTAATGGCTGTTTTGATAGCTATGGACAGGGGCTTAAGCATTTGTTTTACTAGCTAACCCATGTCTGGCCTGCAGAGCCCCAAGCCTGTTGATTTTAAATGATGAGGGGATATTCCTGCCTCTCCTCGAGGTACTCAGGAATCACCAACACTCCCCGAGTCCTCACCAAGTGTGGAGTGATTTGAATTGGGGAACTTAACAAGCAGCTTAGTCTGAGCACCTGATGTATGTATGATGACCTCGATGAGCTTGTTCTGCTTTAGCCTTCGCTGATAAATGAGCTGCATTATGTTCAAGAGTGTGTTGTTGGGTTGTTTCAGGGCAACCCCCACGATGCTAACATCGTTCCCTTCAGGCCAAAGGTGCTAAGTCTGGGTTTGTGACACATCAGATATAAACAACAACATGTGGGGGAAATGTTTCCTCAGACAGAAGAACACAACTCACAGTGGCTATAGCCTTTTGTAAAGTGCACAGGCCACCATGATACAAATATGTTTGTTTGGCACAGCTTTACACCTCTAACAGTTGAACTGGCAACATGTCAATACTATGATTGTCACCGTGTTTACATGCATTCGAATAACTGGCTTAGTCGGACTGAAATCGAATGATCCGTTTCATGTAAACACCTTTGTTCGCCTATGTGCGGTCCGACTACGATCCGATTAACACCCCTGGATAACTCGATCCGATCCGGTTGATAATTCGACTATCGCGGCATGTAACGGTGAATTGGATTAGGAACTGGACTTTGCGTCTTTGTGCCTGCTTGAGATCCCGCCGCCCTCCTCCCTCCCATGTCGTGACCCGGAAGTCGAAAGAGACGATAAGTTGTCACTGCCGGGAGCCTGGCCGGCAGAAAACAAACAAACAACGCCAATAGCGCCATTTGCATTCGCTGTACTCCTATTAACATCATGCAAGAATAGTAGAGGGATGTAGCTTCGCCTTGCTCTCTGTTTGCCATCTTCCTCGAAATGTTGATGTTGTTGTTGTTGGTTGTTGTTGGTAGTGGTGAAGAGGTCAAGCGGAAATGGCTGTATCACCACGAGTTGTAATGAAAACAGCGCCACCTATCGTATCGGATATGACATGCTTTCAAAGGCCAATGATTCACTCACTGCCATGTATATTGGGATAACAGCAGATCCCCCAAAAGATAGCATAGTCCGACTAAAGCAAGATTCGAATTATACCATCATGTAAACGCACTGAGTGAGAATGCTGCAGTGGCTGAGGTAGCAGCAGCATACAATGTGACTTCAAACATGGATGTGTTCAGCCTCACACATTCTCCAACATGGGAGCAGTGGGCGAATGTGAATGTGTTCAAACTTCTGCTTCGCCGCATGTGAATTCACTCCCAGTGCTACGACTCTTTATGTTTGTGCTATCCATAACATAACCAGGTGGTTATTGTGCTCGTTCTATCCTGATGTTAGCGTTGAAAAACAAAACTGGCGGTCCGTCTTCCTCTACAATGAATCGGAACCCTTTTGTTAAAAAGCATCTCTCTTAAATAAGCTTATATCTGAGAATGAATAATAAAATATTAAAAGTTAAGTGAATTCTAAAGTAGCATTTGTGTTTCCTTTATCTGTAATGTGCACACAATTCAAGATCACAGTGGGGGTTAATGCAGTGTTCTTAGCAGTTTTATACTTGTAAACGCAATTCATGTTAATGTTCAAATTATTGTAGTTTTAATATTTATTGTGGACTAATAGCGAAAATAAAACACTCGTATTTTTTATATATTCGCTAGTATGCATGTGCTAAATCAACAATGGCACACAGCTTCAGTTTATTTTGTATAACCCAAAATCAGCGGTCTTTACAATCTGTACATATACGACATCCCTGACCTTTGACCTCACATTGGATCAGGAAAAACTCCCCAAAAAATACAAGACACCTTCAGGAGAGCAACAGAGGAGGATCCCTCTCCAGGATGGACAGAAGGACAGATGTCATGTGACCAGATGAACAGAAATACAGAGTTACAACAACACATTCAATGAATATGACATAATGTATGAATAATTAGTAGTAGGCATGGATCTTGATCCAGATTCCCACAATCCATGAGATAGAAGAAGGAAGAGAGGAGGGGCATGTAAAGTAGTTCTGAAACTGGGCACTTCGCAGATGATGGAAAACAGGCTTCCGGACGCGCGTGAATTAAGTTATCAACATTTAATGGCAGGAAGTGTAAAACAAACGTTCAAGGCTCACGATCGTGATCTTCATCGGCTCCTCCGCCCCCTCAGCCTTACGGCCTCGGGGATACCTGTAGAAGAGACCCGATTTCTCTAATCCACAGAGTTTTATACTCAATGTCACCGGCCCGGTCAATACGTCACTTCCGGTCAAGTCGCTAAACAAGTATTTTCACAATAAGAGTCCCGTCTTGTTATTGTCCGCATTAAAGTCACATTCACAATAAAAGTCCCATCTTATTATTGTGAGTCACTTCACGGAATTCAACCGGCCTCGTCAATCTATAATACGAACATACAGTCACTCTCATGCAATATACATTAATTCTTGCCATTTACATTTGCATAGAGTAAACATTACACCTATGCTTCATAATACATTAATAACAATATCAATATTCTCCCTAATATTTTCTATTATAATATCTTTCTATATGTATTAATTTAAAACATAAGACCTCTGCAGATGTTATCAAAATAAACTATTACAACCTAACAGCAGGAGGCCGGCCCATTAGGTCTGCTTCATAAATGATTACATTTAGTGCACTTTTCAGAACATTTTTGTACTTCAGTGAGCAGCTGATGAGATCTTTCATTCCTTTAAGAGAATTGTTCTCCTTACATCAAAGCTTACCCGCAGCTCATGTTGTAGAATTGGATGTTGACAATTGTTTCATGACCATTTTAAAGCACCCATTGTGTTGCACGGCTTTGTCGATGAGTTGTTCTCGTTCGGTGCCTGTGCTGCAGTGTGTGTGTGTGTGTGTGTGTGTGTCCTCAACAGTTGGGAACCCTCTCTTCCATCCTCTCCCCCCGCTTGAGCCTTTATCCGCCTGTCCCATTCAGGTGCAAATGGTGGCAGCAAATTTACAGCCTGGCTTTACGACCTGTCGTCGTCTCGGCTTCTTTCTCTTCTGTCGCTGCAGCACTTTGGGTGGAAACATCTGGAGGGGACGACGGCCCCGAGGCAGCTGCTCCGAGGGGCTCTTTCAGCGACGCATGCCGGAGATGCAAGCAAATAAAAAGCACATACACACAGTGGCACACAGACTCTATCAATTCACTGTTGGACATTTTTACAGCCACTTTCAGTCCCCCATGTCAGGTGATGTGGATGTGGTGCCGTGTCAGTCAGTCACAGCGCAAAGACACACACTGAGCAATGGGAACGAGACCTCACTGATGTTGCATTACACTCCTAATCCAGCCCAGATTCTGCCAACATGCAGGGGGGGACATGTTGGCTCCTGAACAGCCCGGATGGGTCAAATGCAGATGATCAATTTCTCCAAAGGGATTATTAATAACTAAACTTTAACTTTATTTAGGAATGACTGGTTTTTGATGACAGTCACAGCCAAGCCCCCATGACATTATATGCAAGTCTAATACTTGGCATATACTCCTAGAGGCCTTGCGAGTGCCCAGGACCTCTACAAGAGACACACAGCGCACAACTGTCCGTCAGGATGAAGAGTCACATCAGTCGCTGAATGACTTCATCTCAGTTTTCAGGTGATGCAACCCAACCAGATGTGGCCAGAGGTGAAAGAAGTGTTCAGGTTTTATAGTTAAATTATAAGTGGCAATGTAAAAATACTGTTATTGATTATGATATTAATAATCCTTTATTAGTCCCACAACTATGAGCATCACATTATACCCATAGTACCCACTATGCAGTATGGCCTATTTCTAAATCATATAAAAGCTCAATATTACAGCTTGTAATATATTAGGTGATTGTAATTAGTTCATATGGTGGTGGGTCAAAATATTCTCAGGCCTAATACCGACGGACGCTTGGTCAGGATACCTTGCAGTCACTTTTTAAAGCAAAAATAAAATAAAAAGCAAAATAAATCAATGTGATTGGGCTATCGAGTCTAGTGTCATTCTCAGTGAGCCTGTAGCACTATTAGCACTAGGTGATCAATCTGGGACCTGGACTAAAGTTAGACCAGGAGTCCTCTGTTATATTTAAACATTTTAAGGACATATCTTGATATAAACTCTGAATATTCTGATATAAACTCTGAATATGGACCTGGTGGCCGGTACAGAATCACAGTTAGAATTGTCTGTAGTGTTTTCCAGGTTGGATGAAAGACTAAGAACAAGGCTTTCAAATGAGGTGTAGTTTAATTTAGGTTTAGGGTTTATTAATAGGCTTGAGTCAAAGATGGTTGAGGAATGTGAGTATTAATATGACTTGGAGGAGTCGATTCATGTCGGCAAACATATTCTTCATGGCTCAGCCAGGTTTCAGTTAGACAACATAAATCAATGTGATTATCTGATATTAAATAAGAGGCAAACAGGTCATTTAGTAACACAGCTTTAGATGACAGAGATCTAATATTTAGGAGACCACATTTAATAGTCCTGTTTTGTTGCACTGCTGAAATAATGGTGTTAACTTGTATAAGGTTATTGTGTACGACTCCTCTTCTGCTTACTTTAGATTGATTTGATTGAAGTGGCCGTGGGACAGACACAGTCTCTCCTCTAGAGGTGTGGGTGGGTAACTGCTCCAATGGAAGGGCAGAGAAGGGTGTTAAACTACAACTCTGCTCCCGGGTCCTGATCTGAACCCTGGGTTGCATGGATTAAGTCCGTTAATCAACTTGGTCATGTTCGCAGAAATGAGACGTGCTCCGTCCAACGTGGGATTTCCCCAGAAAGTCTTCCAGTTATCTCCGCAGCCCACATCGTTCACTGGGCACCACCTCGACGGCCAGCGGTTGGATGATGACATGCGGCTATACATCTCATCATCCACATCATCATTGATCACATTGGGGAGGGGAGCAGAGAAAACTACGGAGTCCGACATGGTCTTGGCATAAGCACACACTGATTCCACATTCATTTGAGTGACCTCCTTTAATGATTACACCTGCTTCGCATTAATGTTGTCACAGGAAGCATGTTTACATCATTGATAGGATAAGCATGCTAAAGTTAGCATTTGCTCAAAGTGCGGGCCGTGCAGATTCACAGAGACTCTGAATCCTCTTTTCTCTTGCTCTCTTCATTCTAAGCTTGATTCCTCTCCACCTCCACTACTCTCCTCACCACATGTCACATGACCGTGATTCGCGTTAGCCTACCGTTCCTGTGTGTGAAGTAGATC
The DNA here is from genome assembly GCF_029220125.1 of Pseudoliparis swirei. Classification (NCBI taxonomy): domain Eukaryota; kingdom Metazoa; phylum Chordata; class Actinopteri; order Perciformes; family Liparidae; genus Pseudoliparis; species Pseudoliparis swirei. The sequence continues at coordinate 24,375,742 of NC_079410.1, read as the reverse complement.
CAGGAGAAGGTTATAAAGATGGCGAGATGGAAGTTCAGAGAAGAAAGGAAGTGAACAGGAAGGAAAGTGAGGAAGGTGATGGCAAGATTTATTTGCTGGCTTTCCAGGCTAGATCCAGCTGAATCCAGAGGTGAGCGGCAGCATTGGGAGGGTCATCCACACAGCATCAGATTTCCAGGAAAGTGGGACTTGGAGAGGGAGCAGCAGCCATGCATTCAGACTACGATCTGATTTGCTTCCAGTCGGGTTTTCCTGTCTCTCTTACCATTTGCATCTCCATCATTCCATCTTTCTCTACCCTCAGTTCACATTCTCTTTGCACTTTTCCCTTCTAATCGTCTCTGTGGTTCTGGCTCCAGTGTGAGGTGAGTCAGTAGATGGGGTGTAAGGAGTGAAGGGTTATCTGACAGTCCTGCCAGGAGAGGCCCAGTTTACAGGCTCACATTCAAAACCACTGTTTCACTGACAGAGGAGCCAGCTAAGAAAGCACTTTCCATGAATGCAGGATCACAGTTTCATCTGCACAATCATGCAATGAGATATGACTGAGACCCAGCAACCCCCAAATCGTTTCCTTTCTCCCATTAAAACCTTCAAATTAGATTAAAGAAAGAAACAAGGAGGTAAAAATGGTGATCGGAGCGCCAGCAGTTTTTGGATTCGGGGCAGAAAATCCCATTTCATGGTCGTGTGGAATACTGTTCCCAAAAACCTTTTATCAACTCTCCTCATCTGACTTGCTGAGGGATTCTCTCTCTCTCTCTCTCTCTCTCTCTCAGTTCAGCAAAGAGCTGAGAGTGCAGAACAGCACACAATAGAGGATTTCCAGGCATTTGCTTTTAATTTGCAGTCATTGAAGGCGTGCCATCATGTCGGCATGGTTTGATTGTATCACCAGGAGATACAGAGTAATTGGGGAGATTAAAACCTCCCCCTTCTCTTATTTAGTCTTGCAGAGTCCAAGGAATCTCCATCAGGCCCTTGCATGTTGATTAAAGAGACACATCTGATGTCTAGATAGCTGATGATGGGTGAAGTGGATTTCCTTGTAGAGTGCTGCAGTTAAGTGTTTCATGATGTCACGCAGCGCTCATTTAAAAAGAGAAAAGAAAGGGGGATTTGATTTGGATGACATGATTAGAACGTCATGTGGAGCCCTCAGACTTCTGGAAGTCTTCAAATATCTTGATGTTTGATTAACTGAACTCAAGGCCTCAGAGGTCTTTGGATACACCTGTTGAGGAAGACATTCAGCTGTTTTCCATCCCAAACCATGTGTGTTGCTTGACTACTGCAATCTGCAACTCAGTCTTAAGGCCGGGGTATGGTTGAAACAAAGTACTTCTTACCCAGTGTCTTCTGGCCATGTCTAAAGGCAAAAGTGTGTGTGGCTGTTCCAAAATGCCACACTCGAAAGTGGGGTGAAAGAACTTTCATAGAGATGTGTGTGATGTGTCATTTAAATGGGAATAACAGCAAATGCAGCTCATTTAAATTCATAGTTTTGCACAAACCCTGTTCTCATTCCATCGTCACATACGGATACTTCCGGTCCCCTTGGTGTCCGTCTGAAACACGCTGGGTGCCCTTTGCCGTCTGTAAGGTTTAGGCAACAACGCTACCTGGTAAGCTTCAGAAAAAGATCATGGTTTGGAATAAAAGGAACGGTTCACCCCAACATTTAAAATACATATTTATTCTCCGACCTGTATTGCCATTTATCAATCCAGATGATATTGGTGTGAGTTACGTGGTTTTGGAGACGTGTTTGCAGCTGGCGTGAAGGTCAGACTGGAAGATGGTACACAGTTGGACACCACTAGACCTCTTCATCTTGAGAGGGGGAGTGGTCTGACTCATGAGTGTTTATTAAGGTTGCAAGGCATGTCGAAAAGGCAAAAATTTATGGAAAAATCTGGGTATGCGTGCAGGGATAAAGCCAATAGTGACAGCGGCTTCTTTTCTTCTACAACCTCGCCGTTAGACTTGCAAGATGCCTGCACACAAAAACCGATGCATACAATACCACTGTCCTCTACCTGTCTTGTAACTGCTGCATGACCTTTGACCCTGACTTTGGCGGTTCATCCCGGCCAATAATCCTCTCAGGCTCACTGAGCTTGTTCTCTCATGCCTGGGCATGCACAGAAACACCTGCCAACTGGCACTCTTGTCACTATTCAGCCCATCCTGGTTGCCTCAGCATCCATCGCTCTTCGTGAGGATGAAGTGACACTGCAGTAGCCACTTCTCTGGTGACTGGTGTCTCCTGTATTCGCTGCTCTGCACTGGCTCCCTGTAAAATGAAGAATCTAAAAGAATAGAAAATCCTTCTCCTCAACTCCAGAGCCTTGATTGGTGATGCTCCATCATATCTTAAGGAGCTTGTAGTACCATATTGCCCCAAATAATGAGACCTGGACTAACGTTAGACCAGGAGTCTGTGGTTATAATGTGACGTGGACTAAAGTTGGACCAGGAGTCCTCTGTTATATTGAGACCTGGACTAATGTTAGACCAGGAGTCCGTGGTTATATTGAGACCTGGACTAAAGTTGGACCAGGAGTCCTCTGTTATATTGAGACCTGGACTAAAGTTAGACCAGGAGTCCTCTGTTATATTGAGACCTGGACTAAAGTTAGACCAGGAGTCCTCTGTTATATTGAGACCTGGACTAAAGTTAGACCAGGAGTTCTCTGTTATATTGAGACTGGTCTAAAGTTAGACCAGGAGTCCTCTGTTATATGGAGACCTGGACTAAAGTTGGACCAGGAGTCCTCTGTTATATTGAGACCTGGACTAAAGTTAGACCAGGAGTCCTCTGTTATATGAGACCTGGACTAAAGTTAGACCAGGAGTCCTCTGTTATATTGAGACCTGGACTAAAGTTAGACCAGGAGTCCTCTGTTATATTGAGACTGGTCTAAAGTTAGACCAGGAGTCCTCTGTTATATTGAGACCTGGACTAAAGTTAGACCAGGAGTCCTCTGTTATATTGAGACCTGGACTAAAGTTAGACCAGGAGTCTTCTGTTATATTGAGACCTGGACTAAAGTTGGACCAGGAGTCCTCTGTTATATTGAGACCTGGACTAAAGTTAGACCAGGAGTCCTCTGTTATATTGAGACCTGGACTAAAGTTAGACCAGGAGTCCTCTGTTATATTGAGACCTGGACTAAAGTTAGACCAGGAGTCCTCTGTTATATTGAGACCTGGACTAAAGTTAGACCAGGAGTCCTCTGTTATATTGAGACCTGGACTAAAGTTGGACCAGGAGTCCTCTGTTATATTGAGACCTGGACTAAAGTTAGACCAGGAGTCCTCTGTTATATTGAGACCTGGACTAAAGTTAGACCAGGAGTCCTCTGTTATATTGAGACCTGGACTAAAGTTAGACCAGGAGTCCTCTGTTATATTGAGACCTGGACTAAAGTTAGACCAGGAGTCCTCTGTTATATTGAGACCTGGACTAAAGTTGGACCAGGAGTCCTCTGTTATATTGAGACCTGGACTAAAGTTAGACCAGGAGTCCTCTGTTATATTGAGACCTGGACTAAAGTTAGACCAGGAGTCCTCTGTTATATTGAGACCTGGACTAAAGTTAGACCAGGAGTCCTCTGTTATATTGAGACCTGGACTAAAGTTGGACCAGGAGTCCTCTGTTATATTGAGACCTGGACTAAAGTTGGACCAGGAGTCCTCTGTTATATTGAGACCTGGACTAAAGTTAGACCAGGAGTCCTCTGTTATATTGAGACCTGGACTAAAGTTAGACCAGGAGTCTACTTCTTCCCCGGAGTCTCTGTCCTTTGGACCTGGCTGGGTCCTTGCCCCCACTGCCTCTGGCCTAGACCTGGCCTCCTTCCCAATGGCCCTGCCTCCTTCTCTGTGCCTCCTCCTCATTGGTCCTCTTTCGTGATGGCTCTTCCCTGTTTGGCTGATGAATTAGTATATTCATATATTTTCCTCTTTCATGTCTCCTTTACTTTATCAGTGTGTGAGACATGTGATCTAGAATGTAACAACAAAGCATGACATAAAATATGCTTCTGCATTATACATGTGCAGTATTAATGTGAATAAAAAGAGATTAGTCAACACTGCAAGACTTTAAGTGAAATACTGGAGCGAAACGGCCCCCGTAAAGACATGGATCCTCTCTTTGTAACACAACAAACAAGATGAGTAGAAGTATGTCTGCCCACCACTTGTCAACAGAGTGCATTTGCTGGTTATTTAGCCCTTTTCTTATCCATCAGTTTTTAACACATGTATGTTTTGGAGGAAACATTATGCCACCAGATCACGTTGTTACTTAAATTATCTGTCTCAATATTGATAAAATATTCAGTGATAATGTATTTCATTAGTTTTCCGAATAAATCCTCTCGTATACAATGTCCACTCATAGCAACTATAGCATCAATGTAATGTTTAATTTCTTGCACTATGTTGACTGTTGATTGTTGTTGGTTTGTTTGTCCATCTCATGTACACACCAGCTGCCGAGTCAAATTCTTCGTGTGTCGAACACACAAAGAAAATAAACGTTTCTGATTGTGATCACAAGACACATTATTTTGTTAAGGCACTTGGTTATGGGCCAATCATGTTCCCTTTCTAAATACTTAAGCAAAGTGCTTTTGTTGAAAAAATATAAGCACACGCGGAAATCATACCTGGAAAAATGTCATATATATATATTAATGTAATTTCAACAGACAGGGTTCCTTCCTTACTTGCACTATTTTTCAAACACATATGTGCAAGTGCACATTCCTGGTGGAATATTGTTCACTGATTGATCTTATAGTCCATAAATGTAAAACATTCTTACATTTTTCACCAAAAATACTTATTGGAAGCATTTTCAAATATACAACCCAAAAAGTACCATAATTATGCAAGCCAGTCTCTTGAATCAGATTTGATTACCCACCAGGAGCCAGAGCCAAATGTGGTCCGTACCCATCAGTTGGTGAGTGTTGATTGAAGTTTAGTAGAGCGAAGACCAGCTGTGAAAGCCATTGATTAGAAAGGTGTGTGCCCTGGTGATAAGACACACAGAATTGATGCTCTTAAAAGAGCTGTATTTAAAATGCTGAGCATTAATATAGCACCAAATAACGGAAGTCACTCGCCCTCTGTGTGTGTTGTTATCTGATCGGAGGCGATCGAAAGGCTCCCAATCTGGGATCTTGCCACTTTAATCTCTGAGCTTTGCATTCCATTTGTTAGTGTTGCTGCTGTGCATTAAGTTACACTTGAGATCATGAATTATTCCCCACAAGGCCATTATCATGCAAAGTTATCGATACGGCCTAATGCAGCGGTGAAGGATCGCTTGTGTGCGTGGAGCAGCATTAGTTCTGGGGATTACATCCCTGCTGGAATGCAGCCTTTCGATAAAAGAGAACAACGCATGTTTTCGATGGGTCAGTCTCACATCAGCTGACAATCGAGAAAGGGCTAACTGCTTCGACCTCGAGCTGGAGAGCCAACATCGTATTTTCTATTTCACATCCAATTTCCTTAAATGTACTGTCAAGTATGGAGGCATTAATATAGGTTTAAACATGTTGATTTACTATTGTAATCCTCTATGCTATGATCTGGATTTTGTCATAAGAAGTAAAATAACCCAAATATAGACCGTACACACCAAAGCAGCAGGTTTTGGCTTCTGCTTGGATTGTTTATTTACATCAATATTTGAAGGTAAACACAAATTGTTTGGCAAGATAGAATAAGTATTGCCTCAGGTTGTGGGTTGGATTTGAGTCTCTATTCCTCCCTTGTTGCCCAATCCACTTTTAGAGAGTTGGTTACAGTCTCGTGAAGAAAATGCTTCTTTCTGTGCTCCATCACTCTCCCTCTTGCTTTTTTCCTGCAGCTCGACTTCCAGCATCTTAGTCCATTTGGGCTTTAGTCCGTTAAGTTCAAAGGTAAAGTGGTCGGCAGAGAAAACGCCATCGCTTTACTCGTCTTTGTTCTGCAGGTAAAGAACACTGCTAATGGTTCAGGTCGTGACATATACAATATCTGAGTGTTATTTCAGTATTGACCTGTAGCCATCACTATAGTTACCGATTGATTCACACCACATAAAGCCGAGCATGGGGGAAATCTTAATCTCCTGGCCGATGAGATAAGAGGATTAAGTCTGTCTCTTATCATCTTGAGCTCAGTTTCTCGTCTCATCCACCTGATACCTCAGTGTTTGTGTTCACAGCTAATCCAGCTCAGCCTCACCGCTCACACTTCCTCTTGCTTCAAAAGAGGGACAGGTGGGTGCATCAGATGTGACACTTGATAACAAAGACCAGGTTAACATTACAACTCCCAATACGCTCATTTCTAATACAATTATATGTATACAACTGTACATTCTCTTTTTCTAGATTATATTTTGCACCAAAGACCCAAAGTATTATGTTGCCTTGTATGGACAAAAGCAATAGATGTCATGTGTACGGATGAACAGAGTTACATAAACATCCAATGAATATGACAAAAGTATGAATAATGAGTAGTAGGCATGGACCACGATCCAGACCTCCACAATCCATGAGACCGAAGGATGTAGAGAGGAGGAGCATCAGCAGGGCCATGGCAGGAGGCCGGCCCACCAGCCAGGAGGCATCACGAAAGAGGCCGGACCAATGGACCCTAAAAGATATGAAGTCATAAAGCCTCCGGGGAGGAAGCAGAGTTAATAATGTGTGATGGAGAGATGAAAATTCATCCCTAAGGAGAGAGAAAAGAGGAGATAGGTGCTCAGTACATCCTAAAACGTCCCCCGGCAGCTATAAGCCTATAGCAGCATATCAAGGGGCTGGACCAGGTGAACCTGATTCAGCCCTAACTATAAGCTCTGTCAAAGAGGAAGGTCTTAAGTCTACTCTACATGAGGTGACTGTGTCTGCTGGTTCCATAAAAGAGGAGCTTGATAACTGAAGGCTCTGGCTCCCGTCCAAGTGATGAAGCTCGCAAAGAGTAGAGACCAATGACCGTGATCCGCCAACAAGACGCACCCAAAAAAATCTGAATCCAGAGCCTCAACCTGGCGTCTCGTAGCAGCACGGCAGAGGTAAGTAATTGACAATGGCTTGACGTTGGCGTTAGTCCCGCTCCTCGCCCAAAAGACCTGTATTTCATTTACAAACCAAGACCAATCCGTTAACTCAACCTCAGTGGAGCTAGCAGACGCACCGGTCTGGACCAGGCGACACATCAGGGATTCTTTATTCAAACAACGGTGTCATCGTCGATGGAGCCATCCCTCTCACCAGTCCGGTGAGCCTGGATCCAATCAGCCACGCCTCAGTCCCCTCCGGCACAAACGGCTTCACTGTCACAACATGCTGACCAAGCTAAAACACAGTGTACATTCACTGCACTGAAATGTAAACATCAATGCTGCTTTGGAGGATTGATTGGATGGGTATGATGGAATGAAAAGTGTGTTTCCTTATGAACAAATTATAAGTATAATCTGTATGTTTGCGTGAATTTGACAGAAATACTATAAAAGGACCGGCAAATATTAAACACGGAGGCACCTACTGATACCGAGCATGCTTTAGCTGGACACTCAAAGCGCTTTAACACGACATGACGTCATTCACACCCTGATGGGAGGAGCTACGGTTTCACCTGCACACCAGCAGTAACTAACATTCACACACCGTAGAACAGCTACTAGAGACATTAAGGGGTTAAGTGCCTTGCCCAAGGACACATCCACATGGACTAGTGGAGCTGGGGATCGACCCACCGATCCTCTGATGGAAGGACGAGCTGCTCGCCACTGAGCCACAGTCACCACACGAGAAGTCAGTTGCATGTTTGCACCCACGTTTGTATTTTGGTCTGTCTGTGTGTGTGTGTGTGTGTAGCATTGACATGTTGACGTGTGTGTATTTGCAGACCTCCCTCTCTCCCTCTGCCTCGTGTGTGCTTGGCGATGAGGATCACAGAGCGGAGAGGAGCAGGATGAAGCTCCTCCTCACCTGGACGACAAACAACCAGCCAGGTGCGAAAAGGAAGGTTCACATGTCAGAGTGCACACACACAGCTGTCGGGTCGTCATCTCACCAATGAAGTTGGCCTTTAAATCTCACCTTTTCTCTGGGTTGGTGAACTGGAGAGTTACAGGGCAGAGTTGGATCTTTGCATTAGAGAACGACTCTGTCACAGAACCAGGGGCTGAAGCACGGCACTTCCTTTACAGTCAAGAGAGGTGTCTGTATAATTCCTGACAGAAATAGAGCAAGTATCCAACCCTACATGCATCAATGTTGAATAACATGTTTGGCCCCCCTTAGTACAGCTGATCATTCTGTTCAGCTTCATATTGGACTGTGAATTTATACATTGTTATTGACAAATAAACCTTGAAAAACACTCCCCACTGACGGTTTTGAAATCCTTTTCCTGTCTTCGCCACTCCATCGGTTCTGGAGTGTGTCTTTTAAATGACATTGTTGTTCACCGTGTGTCTCTCTGTCTCTCACGCGTCAGGTGAGTAAAGCAGCACCATAGCACGCAGTGACCTGCCGTCGACTTCGATCTCCTTCCTATGAAGCGTCTGTAACTCACCAGATAAGTGGGGTTCCTAATTTGGGGTCTGCTCACGGACACACTCGGGGTTAATGCTACAGTGTTGTTACTGATGATCTGATAGCAACCCACAAAGCAAATTGACTTTTTAAAATGAAAGAAACCTTTCACCATTAGTTTCCATTGATTTGTATTGATTGTTATCAGAGCACTAACCAGCTCAGCCAATCCAGAACCGTCCATCTCTCTAAGAGCCTGTTCATGTTGCTGTTTGTCGTCAGTGCAGGGGAGACTGAACTGGAAGCTTGTTTGTGCTGTAACACTAGACTAAGTAGGAGAGGGTCCATATGGAAGCAAAGCTTAGATCTGCTGTGATGGAGCTGATCCTCAGTGTTGTTAAGCAGTTGTTGCTGACCTCAGATTCTTGAGGAAGAGAATATGATACTGAGATTATGTGGTAGTAGTCAGCTGTGTCAGCTTCCTGCCACACTAGAGAGTCTGAGGGAGGAAAACAGAGAAATAGATTCAAATTGATTTCCTCAGAATGTAAGACAAGGGAACTGGTCATGGTTTTAACTGATGAGGGAACACTTTGGTGCCTTTTCACATCACTCCCAGTCCACATTTCCCACCCCATGCAGGACACTCTGGTAGCCTGATTCGTGTCTGAGGAAGTCCTTTCTTCCCTGAACTTGGTCACTCAGCAGTTTACCACTTTATCACTCTACCACTACCTGGTGCAACAACATGTGCAATATGCTATACTTTGTTTATATATATATATACTTTTTATTCAGTCTGTACATATATTCTACTGTTTTTAATGCTTATTATATTCTACTGATGTTTTCTTTTTAATGCTTATTATATTACTTGTTTCTATTTTATTATTCGTTTTATCAGTGAGCTATACTACTGTGATCCTGTAATTTCCCCACTGAGGGACTAATAAAGGAATATCTTATCTTATCTTATCTTACCAACACTGTCATAAAAGCTTGTCATTAATGTTGCATCATTCACCTGTTTATGTCTACGTTGTTCGATCCTGCTGACTGTAACCATGCCAGTTCACAGTATTCACCAGTAATAACCAGCATACTTAAATATTTCCCATCATCATTCACTATATCCTTATTTCTTCATTTATGAGTCACACATTTAAAATGGCATTTCATTTGAAAAAAAATACTTGCAGTTTTAATTATGTATTATAAGCTGCTTAGTGTTGGGAAGTTTAAATGGTTATAACTCCTTCGCTAATATGTATTTATGTTGCTGTGAAAGCATCTCCTTCAAAGAACTATATTATTCAAGTTCCTCACAAAGACTACATTTTATAAGATTACCTTTGAACACATGATGATAACTCATTTATTGAATGGAGCTCGAATTTGCATTAAAACTGTTATCCAGATTGCATATTTAATATAATATAATATAATGTTCGACAGAAAAGCTTTTTTTCAAATCATGGATGATCAATGTGTAAATAAACCGCGGTTGCGTAACTCGCTGGTCATTTGCTATTTCCAGAATGCTCCCACACTGCTGAATCAAGGCACGGAGACAAATACAAGGCTGGGATGTCGGTTCTCTGTGACATCTTTACAGCTCTTCAGAACGTCCACGACACAAAAACACGTGTTCCGAGATGTCCTCGGCACACACACACACACGACATATCTAGCAAGACTCGTTTTCAAAATTCAAGAACCAAGACGCAATGGATATTGTAGCTTCCTCAATTGTTATGGTTATGAAACCATGTATATGTAACCATGGATAAGATGGTACATCCCTAATTGCATATTAATAGTTTATAGAATCAAAGATATAAACTTGTGTGTATCGATACAATAGTGCCCTGCAAAGTACTGCGATACTCTGCTGTAACAATTTATAACCCCACTTCTAGTACATAATGTATATCAATCAATGTGAAAGGCACTTTGAGGGACTTTCCTTTGGTGTTGGTTCTGTTGGTCCCTGCGGACGGAGTGGTCGTGTTCCTGAGCACCAGTGTCCCTTTTAGAAAACCTCTCATTCTTCAGTCGATCCCACCCGGTTCGGGTTCTGGTTCTCCTTCTCCCCAACGGGCCCAGCTCGACGGCCTGAGCCTCCAGCAGCGTGGCGATGACGTGGAGCTGCTGCCAGGCACCAGACACTTTATTTCTGTTGAGAGCAGCAGTGATGAGACTTTGCGTTAGAACTGTATAAATACAGTATATCTACCATATGGCCTGTGTATAGGGCTAACAGTCATTCCATCCCAATGTTTTGTAACTTTACTAGCAACCAGGCTACCACACTTGAATGCCAGACTCACAGACAGCATCATGGGAAGGTTTGAAAGCCCTTTTGAACCTTTTTTTTCTTCTTCAAATTTGTATTTATTTAAAATAGTGGGAAAAAGAAAAAATGAAGTCACCTTTGGAAAGTAGAAAGTAAATATTTGATGTAAATACAGCTCTGTTTCCTCACACATCCCTTTTTCTTTTTGCTTCATTGCACAACAGAGCAGAGATGAAGGTTACAGTCTCTCACACTCCCCTTGTGTATACGGTAAGCCATCACATCAACTGGATTTGCACCTTGTCATCCATGTATGACTAAATATGTGTGAACACATCATAGGTGTATTAGTGCGGATTATCTCATTTATCACCATGAATAATTGAAAACACTGCAACATCAACAACGAAAGGAGAAGTTGAGTCGCTGGGCAGCAAACCAGCCTCACACACACTGAAGCAATAATATAAACAGGCAGGAAAGACATCGTCACCCCTCATCCTTCTCTCAAAAGTACGAGCTCTGGATGTTTATTAAACCTTTACACCTTCCCCAGCACTTCTGGTCTCTTTCCCACCTTGTGAAGTCCTCTTGGCTCCGTTGTCTTCTTTCTTTTTTTCTCCATCCCTCCATTTTAAAACAGTGAGGAGGAGGTGGAAGGGGGGTGACAAGGTGGCAGAGAAGGAAAGAAGGCATCACATGTTGGAATGGAAGAGGGGGAGAAACACCATCTTCCCCCTCCTTGCAAGACTTGATGTTCAATTAAATGACTGGAGGTGGTGGAGGAGGGGTGGAAGAAAGGAAAACAGTATTGATTGACACTTGGAGTTAATCCCCTCGTCATGCTTATGGAGAGGGGAAGGAGCCTCACGAAAAGAAGGGATCGGTGACAGGGGAGAGGGGGAGATGGGGGAGCTTTGGTGGAGAGGAAACAGAGATGGTGGAGGAGAAGTATATTTGGAAGAAAGCTGTTTTGTTAAAGGCTCTTAAAAAGATAGGACTAAAATAATATTGATGTATTGAGAGTACTCGACCCAGGCTCAAAGCAGCACCGTGTTGACCAGCCATGAGCATGCTCCAAAGAAGAACTACATGTACTGAAATATTCAAAGTTGTAGTATAGAAATGATAAAAGTCGTGAAATGCATACTGGGATACTTGATGGCCACAAGTTCACACCACAGAATGTATATAAGACATGGAAGTTGTCACTGGGACATCACCCATTCGTTTGGTGTCTACTGTTTGAAATTCTTGGCATTTTGTCGCCATCTTTTTTTTTGCAACAAGAAGTGACGAGAGAGAGAGAGAGAGGTTAGTAAAATCTAGAATTGGACATTTTTAGGTGACCGTAATGTAACAATTAACTTTTGTGAACTGAAAAACACAGCGTAAAAGAGGGGGAAACATGGCAACTCCCGACCAGACAACGCTGCTATCTGAAAGCATACCCTGCATCATTACCTTCGCATTGAAAATGCAGAAGGTTATGTTTTGATCGCCGTGTATTTATTTATTTATTTGTATGCGTGTTATTCGCATAAGTAAAAAAGTATTAAACCGAATCGCATGAAATTCGGTGGGATGATTGGTTATTATCCAGGGACCATTTGATTAGATTTTGGGATCAATCGGGTCAAAGGTCAAGGTCATGAAAAGGTCGAAATCTTCTTTTTACCATAGCACGGTCAATTTTTATCCAATTGGCATGCAACTAATGCCAAAATGTTCATAATTCAATGACCAATCTTGTGATATGCGAAGGTATGCGCTCTACCAAGTGCCCATTCTAGTTTATTTATTTATTTGTATGCGTGTTATTCGCATAAGTAAAAAAGCATTAAACCGAATCGCATGAAATTTGGTGGGATGATTGGTTATTATCCGGGGACCATTTGATTAGATTTTGGGATCGCTCGGGTCAAAGGTCAAGGTCAAGGTCATGAAAAAGGTCAACATCTTCTTGAATCGCATGAAATTTGGTGGGATGATTGGTTATTATCCGGGAACCATTTGATTAGATTTTGGGATTGATTGGGTCAAAGGTTATGGTCAAGGTCATGAAAAGGTCAACATCTTCTTTTTACCATAGCGCGGTCAATTTATATCCAATTGGCATGCAAATAATGCCAACATGTTCATAATTCAATGCCCGATCTTGTGATATGCGAAGGTATGCGCTCTACCGAGTGCCCATTCTAGTTGTTTATGTTTTGTTGAATAGGACCATCATTTACTATAGGCACAGCATGCTATTTTGACTTGTAACTTGCGATGGAGACTGTAAACTCATGTTTATTAGTAGGGTATTTTTCTCATCGACTTCTATACAAGCAGACTTATTTTTACAACCAACGGAGTGGTCCCTGGTGGTCATTAGGAAGACTGCAGGTTTAAGGCACTTCTGCGTGAGCTTCACTGCTCAGAAGTGGAGTTTGCCACCAGGTTCACACAAACATCGTCATCCCTTTTGGACTTGCGTCTTGGCTACAGTAAATTTAAGCGGTACTGGAGCCATGAGACCTGCTAGTCGAGCCGTTTTCTGCCTCCTCGCCACAGCCTTTGTTTCTTTTAGTTTCTTCCCATCCAACTTTTTCTATTTTCAGATTTATTTCCTGCCTTCAATTATCCTTTTGGTGGCGTTCCTTCTCCTGCCTGCCACCTTGTATCTGTATTCTGCAGATACGAGATCTTTTACAGAACGATCTGGCCAAGCATGGACCTGCATCCTCCGACTCGATTCAGACCACTGCTGAGCATCTGGTTCACCTTCTTGCAAGACTGGAGGTTCAATTAAAGACTGGAGAAAGGTGGAAGGGTCAGAGGGGGGAGAGGAGAAAGGAAGTGGTATTGATTGATGCTTGGGGTGTTAACTCCCACGCAATGGGTCAAAAATAGAGGGATCTGTGACACGGAGGAAGGAGAGGGAGGCATGATCAGACTTTTGTCTTCAACCTACGAGAGCAGTTTCATTTTTGTTGAGAGAAAGGAATGTAAGAGTCTTCCCAGCAGCGACTATACATTTTCCTTGATGAAATTACTGTCAAGAACAAATACCCCTCTTACTTGTCTCCACTTCATTCAAACCACTGGGAGGAAGTTGACGTTGCGTGACGCTTGATCCCAAGAAAGCTTATGATTCGACCAGGAAGAGCAAAAGAAGGACTAGGGAGATAAGGCCTTGTTACATGACCAGGGTCCACTCCACGCAGTAATGCCTTTCAGATTTCCCAAGACTGTTTCAGGCTGTGGTTAATGTTCATGCAACTCAATGTGTGCTTGTTGAAATGGAGCTATCGCACACGTTCAGACAGCAAGACGATACACCTCATGCCAGCCACTTATCCCTCATATGTCTGCTCATCATTTCTCACATGCTCACTCATTGTCTACTCGCTGTCATCGCTCAGCGCCATCAATCATGATACTAGCTGTGCAGATCAGCTGGTCCACTCTATCCAATAAGCAGGGGGAAACAATGTCACGGCGAGCCAATCATCTTGCTGCTGTCTCATTTAAATAGGACTGTGTCTCTACCTTCAATTCATTCAGGTTGCTGTTACGCACGATTCACGCCGCTGTTATCTACACTACCGTTCAAAAGTTTGGGGTCACTGAGAAATGTCTTTATTTTTCAAAGAAAAGCACTGTTTTTTCAATAAAGATAACATTAATCAAAAATACCCTCTATACATTTTTAATGTGGTAAATGACTATTCTAGGTGGAAACGTCTGGTTTCTAATGAAATATCTCCAGAGGTGTATAGAGGCCCATTTCCATCAACGATCACTCCAGTGTTCTAATGGTACATTGTGTTTGCTAATCGCCTTAGAAGACTAATGTCTGATTAGAAAACCCTTGTGCAATTATGTTAGCACAGCTGAAAACAGTTATGCTGGTGATATAAGCTATACAACTGGCCTTCCTTTGAGCTTGAAGTTTGAAGAACAAAATTAATACTTCAAATATTAATCATTATTTCTAACCTTGTCAATGTCTTGACTATATTTTCTATTCAATTTTCAATTCATTTGATAAATAAAAGTGAGTTTTCATGGAAGACACAAAATTGTCTGGATGACCCCAAACTTTTGAACGGTGGTGTACGTTCTCCATCACAAGTGTCATTATCGAAGCTTAAGATCCCTAAAAACCCAAACGGCCGCTAAGCAATCGCATATAACTGGTGGTCGAGGGCCTACACTTTTCCCTCAGCCGCACTTACTGCACGTTATGCCCAGGCTACTATTGACCTAGCAAGTCCGTAGGATCATTGCAACCTCGTTTTTCAAAGGCACGGATACGTGAGCAGGTGGGTCTACGTATGGTATTAAATGAAAAGTTCACGTCATTCATGGTCCACACCGGCATCGACGACTGGGGGAACCGGGAGGATGATGTTCTCTGAATGGACATTGTTGAATCAGATTTGTACAAAGTGTGCATATCTTCACAGCCCCAACATGTGCGCCCCCCCCTGCTCCAAGCCTTCTTGTCTTAACTCACTTGAACACTTACACACACACATAGGTATGTGACTAATCATGCATAAAACACCCCTGTAGATCCCCCCTCCACCAAAGACTCTGTAGACGCAATTTCATAGAGCATCTCCTGCTAAGCTGCAGGTCGATCTTAAGCCGACATGAACCATTAACGATGCCATACTGGACTTTGTGAAGGCTCCAGGAGGGGGGGGGGGGTCACATGCTGCTGGTGCTTTAGCCTCACAAGCATCAGGGCTGGGGGGGCCAGGGGTCGGACCACGGTATAGAACGCCATCTCACAAAAGGGCTGCATCACTTAATGAGGTGGGGCAAGTTAACATTCGTCACGGGAGTATTATGGTGGACCCAATAGTAAAACTGGAAACAATGATCTTTTACTCCGAGTAATGGCAGGAACAAAACCGACAGGAACAGCTAGATACGATGTGTAACTCTGGAGGGCTCGGTCAGGAAGAACACAAGACAATCTGGCGGAGGACGAGTGAGGGGACAGAAGTAGACGGGGACTAATGAGGGAATGGGCAACAGGTGAGACGGGCATGAGGACCAGGTGAAGGGAACGAGGGACTGACGAGGGAGTGACCAGAGGACAGGTGAGAGAACAGGTGAAGGGAGCTGGACTGACGAGATGGGAAGCAGGATCTGGAATGACATGATAGTTAGAGACAGGATGAAAACAACTAATAAAAGGAACGTGTGGAGCTAAACTGTTACAATATCTTAACACTCTTGGCTGTTGTTAAGCCGTGTGGTCTGGTCTGTCACATTATTCTGAGGAGGGATAGGGAGACGGATCAAAAGAGTGTGTGGAGTGAGTGTGAGAAGTTGAAGTAGAGATGGAAAAATACGGGGAAGGTTTGATTATTAATGTTTGCCAACTGTATCATGCATAATTTGTAAGGAAGTTAATCGTTGTCTGTTATTCTTCTGCAATAGCTGGGACATGAGTTGCTCTTCCCTGATTCGGTGCACACATTTGTGCAAATGCTAAAATATTGTAATCATAGGTTAGGTCACTTATAAGCTTGATAGCTTCAGCCTTGACCCTTTTGATCAGCCACTTTCTTCTTTTGTTGAATTTTGATTTTTGGATATTTTGCTGATCGAAATAAACTAAACTAAAACTAAATTGTATAGTAATGTCTGAAACTTTAAACCCTTACTGCGGTAGAGGAGTTGAAGCTTTAATATAGACGTTTTTAGAGAAACTGAAACAAATAGAAGTATTTAATTTAGTTTAAATTCACCAAGGGATTTGACCATTGATTTGACGAGCCGACAACAAACTGCATTGAGTGAAAAGGGAGAGAAAGGAGGAAGAAGAAGAAAGAAAAAAAACCGGATTCTATGAGCTTTGATGATTTGGGACAGACACACACATCACTTGAGAAAGCTGAAACCTTTACATCTGGACTGACAGGAAGCCATCCATCTGTGGCCAAACAGCTGGGGGCAGACAGAGTGGACCCTGTCAGCATGGGTGTGTCTATGTGTGTGTTGGCTCGTGGAGAGCAGGTGGGGCTGAGTCACCGGTCTGGAACCATTGATGTCACAAGATGTCTTTGCGATCCTGGACAGGACCTTTTGTTGTGGAAACAGACGATTA
This sequence comes from Pseudoliparis swirei, assembly GCF_029220125.1. NCBI lineage: Eukaryota > Metazoa > Chordata > Actinopteri > Perciformes > Liparidae > Pseudoliparis > Pseudoliparis swirei. Next base: position 24,358,770 of record NC_079410.1, on the reverse strand, counting down.
ACCTGTTGAAACAACTGTCCCTCATCTCAGCTCCGACAGCCTCCACAGCCGCGCTAATGCCTCTGTGTTTTCATTCCCCTGCCGCATCTGTCAGAGATTACCACTCACTGCACCTGAGGTATGTGTGGAAAATGAAAAGTACGGAGTTTTCAGATACACGGCTCACTGGCACACGATTGAACTAAAATTATGACCATGGAATTTTTTTATGTATACACTTTCATGCCACAAAAATAGTTGGATGGGTAAGGCTCATAAATTAACAATGACATCCATCCAGGGATAAATAAGTACTTTCAAGACCTAGCAAATACATAAATGGCTCAATGAATAAAAGACATAGCACACAGTAGAATTAACCTGCTGTTGCTTTTCTAACTTCATGTCCTGCAAACATCTAATGTCAACCACAGATCCAGACCACAAACTAAATCTATTGACGTGGTCCTCCAAAAGTCCAGATATTAACATATTGAAGGAAAATGTGTGATGATTTTATAATGGTTTATTTAATAAGGGACAGTGCACATTGATAAAAACATTTCAGTATATGTGCCAGAGTTAGCCAAGAGGCTATTTTTCATCTGTAGTCCCGATAATGGTCATGAATAAGAAATGAATGTAAATATAATTGCAGCTCATGTAGGTGCCGCAATCAAGTAGTATTGTAATATGAGTTGTTCAGCGAATAGCTAAAAGTGAACTATAGTCAATATCATTCCAGAATCACAAACTCCCCTCAGAGTTTTACAATCTGTACACATACAACATCCCTGACCTTTGACCTCTCGTCGGATCTGGAAGAAGCAGACCATATGATCAGGATTCAAATGTAATCGTTCTTCTTCTGCGTATTTAAACTCAACCCCTTGGCTTGTTAAATGTAACACAGTATTCTTTGCGATGATTTGTCGTCCCATTGTTCACGTTGAAGTGCCCTAGAGCAAGGCACTGAACCCCCAGTTTCTCTCCGGTCTTCAATGCAGCCCACTGCTCCTTAATAACTAAGGACGGGTCAATGCAGAGAAGAATTTAACCACGGGGATCAATACAATTGTAAATGTCATTCTTTTCTATGTCTTCTTGTTGATTGTGTAAGAACACAGCAGCAGGAATGTGTTCCTACATGTTGGTCCTTATCAACCTCAATTGTTAACATGATAAGTGTGTTTGGGTAGCTTAGGATACAGGTAAGACGGAGAGAACCTGTGTGTGTGGGTGTGTGTGTGTGTGCGTGTGTGTTTCTTGCATGTATTTAATTGTGTGTGTGTGAGAGCTTTTTTTTTTGTGGTGAAGTTTACTTCATAGACATGCCAGGTTCACTGATCCTACAGACCGCTGCAGATAAAGTGTAATAATACAAGTAAGGTATTCAGTAAATGTGAGACCAAATCTACATAGATAATGATTAGAATGGCAATGAAGTGGAAGGAGTCTTTAGTTTGTTGCTTTCTTCAGTTTGTGGATGACATCTGAAATGTAAGCGCTTACCTTTGGACACACACGCGGGTAATGAGTGTTTCTGAGCCCCAGCTTCGTAGATTAGCGCTCAGAGCAGTAGAATGGATCTGATTGAGAGAGGAAACCAGCAGAGGGGTGAACAAGGGAGCAAACAGAGTGAAGGGCTCGAGTAAATAGCACTGACCCGTGGGGGGTCGCCCCCCTTTCATCAGCTCTCTTCCTGGGAATCCACTCTCACTCATTCAGGCTCTTCACCTCAACGCACCACTATCTCCCGTCTCTTTTGGGATTCAAATGATATCTCATTAGCTCTTATTGGATTGCAACATTCATGGGATGCAGAGTGTTTTCACATTCTCTCTTTTATTGTTAATAGAAGGGACACTGGTGTCTGGAACAAAGGCCTGCTTTTTGGTTCCGTCTCCTCTTTTCCTCACTTATTCATTCTCTAATTCCATCTTTCTCTCTCCTCCTCTATCAATACAACATGTCGTATCTTTCTATTTCAAACTTCTTTCAATACAGCTGGGATGTATCCTGCACTCCCCTCGTCCTCTGTGAGCTCTGTATCCACAGGGTGTCATTGTTTGTTTCTAATGTACCATTAACTCTCTGTGCTTGTCAATGGCCCTTGGTCCTAAAGGCCAAAGAATGCACAGTGAGAGAGACTGTTGGCTCAAGTTATCTTCTTTCTGTAGGCTAACAGAACAGGACACGTCTAAGTTGTGCCTGTAGGAGCAGATTTGTATTACATATTTATATTTCTCACTACTCATTCAAGGCAGATTGAAAACAGAAAAAACGTAGAAAAGAAGCCTATGCAGTTAAATGTTCCATATAGAAGTCACTCCCACCGTAGTGCTTCAGTGTCATCATTATGTAATACTGAAAAGCCAACCTCACACCAAGAGTTTCACCAATTCCAAACTTTGGCTTCACCCCAAAAACTGAGCTTTTCCAAAATGGTTTCCATTGTCCTGAGAAGCCTTACCTCTCTAAAGGCCACTAGGTACTTCTAAATGTATTAGAATAATACAAAAATAAGTCATTATCTGTGTAAAAAGAAAAACTCCATCAAGGGCCTGAAAAGCTAAACTCAGCTAACTTCTTAAAATGGTTATTCCGGAGGAATCATCTCTATACCTGCATCTATAACTACCCAAAGAGGAAAGTCTAAACGCCTACTCTTGATTCAATGTGGAGAGGGGTCTGCCACCTAGACTGAAATGTTATATGAAAGGATCTTGATAACTGAAGGCTCTAATTATACATTTGGAGTTTCTAGATAAACAAACATAATCCTGGGTGTGTTCTAATGGAGTGAAATGAGACTACGAGCTCTTCATGACACGATGGCTGCTGACCATATTGGGCTCTGTAGGTGAGGAGGAGGATTGTCCCTGCAGATCAACTGGAGGGACCTAAGAGACGTATGAGAGCAGCCTGATAATAAGGAGTTGACCTAAGAGACGTATGAGAGCAGCCTGATAATGAGGAGTTGACTTAAGAGACTTATAGAGCAGCCTGATAATAAGGAGTTGACCTAAGAGACGTATGAGAGCAGCCTGATAATAAGGAGTTGACTTAAGAGACTTATAGAGCAGCCTGATCATAAGGAGTTGACCTAAGAGACTTATAGAGCAGCCTGATAATAAGGAGTTGACTTAAGAGACTTATAGAGCAGCCTGATCATAAGGAGTTGACCTAAGAGACTTATAGAGCAGCCTGATAATAAGGAGTTGATCTCAGAGACTTATAGAGCAGCCTGATAATAAGGAGTTGACCTAAGAGACTTATAGAGCAGCCTGATAATAAGGAGTTGACTTAAGAGACTTATAGAGCAGCCTGATCATAAGGAGTTGACCTTAGAGACTTATAGAGCAGCCTGATAATAAGGAGTTGACCTAAGAGACTTATAGAGCAGCCTGATAATAAGGAGTTGACCTAAGAGACGTATAGAGCAGCCTGATAATAAGGAGCTGACCTAAGAGACTTATAGAGCAGCCTTATAATAAGGAGTTGACTTAAGATACTTATAGAGCAGCCTGATAATAAGGAGTTGACCTAAGAGACTTATAGAGCAGCCTGATAATAAGGAGTTGCAGTAATCCAGTCTAGAAGTAATGAACGCGTGATCCAGTTTTTCTGCATGTTTTGGAGACAAGATGTGCCTGATGTTACATAATGATGAAGGAAATATCTTGATTAAAGATAACTTTAAGGTCATCTGTGGTGCTGCTGGAGGCCAGGGTAAAGCCATCAGGAATAACTATATCATGTTCTGGCCAACCATCTCATGGATTAGAACAAATCTGCCTGAGGCCAAATTTACTCGGCCTATCACACAGCCACAGTGACAGTCACTCGGTAGTGTTGTTGATGGTAACGCTGCCAATAAATTGCCATATTCTTATCTTTTGTTCAGTCTGATGTCCAGTGCAACACAGCATTGCAGCCTGTCTGCGTTGCAATACCCATTCCCTTGCAGAACACACTGAGCTTTCTTTGTGACGATAGAGATGCAGTGACCAAGCTTTTCACATCTCTCTCACTCTTTCCCCCTCTCCAGGATGTCTGTAGGCTTTAACAGATGGATTAACCCTTTATTCCTCTATTCTCTCTGGGGGCTGATCCTTAGCTCTACTTTGTTTGTGTCTTTGGATGACATGAGATCATCTGGAATCAGTGCTGTGCCCACCTCTTCCTCTTTTTAAATCCATTAGTATTTTATTTTCGAGCCCCACCGATGTTGCTCTCTGTGGGCAGTCCATTCCCTAACATTGCCTCTTGTTTGGGATGAAGATGAAGTTCCCTCACCAGACACATCTAGCTCAGCTAATTGTCTCTGCTCAAAAGCTTCCATCTTTAACATGCTTTGATTGCGTAACTAAAGGAATATCCTTAAAAGTCTTATATTTCTGATCCGATGAAATCTTTCTGTATGAGAAGTGGCCATGCAGTGTTCCTTCATTTAATGTAACCATGCAGGATATCAATAAGTTAGCTGATTCCTGCAGGATGAGCTCCAGCAGAATGAGGCAGCATTCTGCTGGAGCTCATGCAGGACTGAGTGACTTGTTGTCGTTAATTTGATATTCCTTCAGGATTACTTAATGATCCAGCCCTAAAAAATGAATTCATATCGATTAATCAAACATTTGAGAAACACGCCTGTCAACAGCATTTACAAAAGAGACATTTTAAAAATCACTCCACTTTATTGGAACGGCCTGTCAGCATGGATCTGTCACGCTTCTCACAAGTTCAACTTTGATAAATACTTTTATGGTACTATTTTCACTTTGGGATTCTGTATGTGTCACGGATGTGGTCTGAGCCAGGGGCCCAGGACGGGGTAAAGGGGCCATTGCCCCCCCCCTCCTCTTCTGGCCCAATTTGGCATTGCAGCTGAATCCAATGCATCCACCTCTATATAAACTAGAGATTGAGACATAAACTCATGTTTACAATGTTTACTGAGGAACTGAATCAAGAGAGAAGTAGAGTCATTTCCTCATAGACTTCTATCCAACTAGAGTTCTCTCTACAAACAAAGGACTCGCCCAGCGCAGGCTATTAGGAAGTTGACGGCATTACCGCATTGGCTTTACTTTTCAGAACCGGAGGTTGCCACCTGATGTTCACCGCAACTCACTCATTTCCACTGTTGTTCCATTACAACCTGTGCTTTATTCACATGACATCATCTAACTTTGCTGCAGTGAAGTAAAGATGTGAGAGATAAAACAGACATTTTAGCGTGTGTATGCAAACGGGAGCATGCAAGAAAGTACTTTTCTTTATGTATATGTCAATATATATATATATATACATAGTGAGTTCACCTGCATGTGTGATCTTAAGAATCCGTGAGGCATGTGTGTTGCAATGTAACCCATATCTGAGAGAGGGAATGTGTATGTGTGTGTGGGTCAAATCCAGCCTTTCCTCAGGGCCTGCCTGGCATTGTGCTGCTTCCTGTCCCGGCAGACATTATCAGTGTGGGATCAACAAAGGGACAAAAGGCTCCGGACACACACACACTAGCTGGACTGCTTTTTCCCAGGCCTCTTGGAGCCACTGATGGTTTCCCGTCTGTCTGCATTGCTTATCCATCCATCTATTTATCTATCTATCTATGACATATTTATTTTGGATTATTATCCTTTCCCCTTTCCCCCCACTTTTTTTCTCTATCGATCCACTCGCCCCTCTCCCCCCCTTGTCCCTTGTGATTGAAGCTGTCAGTCAAAGTTCCTGTTCATCACTTCTGCCCAGTCAGCTTTAAATAAAGAGGGCTCAGTAAGGCCTCCACTATCTGAGGCTTACGAACACACTCATCCTGTCACTCTGAGCAGATGTGACACTGGCATTGTGCATGCGGAGCTTAACGCCACACTAAGCTGTGTGAACCTGAAAACAGTGACTCAAAGCTTCTCCAGACACATAAATAGTATTAACGTGGCCAAATATCTGCTTCTACCTCTGCAGCTAACCTTAAACCTGTGTACCAGAGCCACTATCTGGTCAGCAGTAGGTCTGCATTCACACCAATCGGGAGTCACTGCGGTTAGCGTAGAGTTGTAAGGCCGTGTGGGAGTGTCACGTAATGACCCATTTATCAATGAATCACATTTATTTATCATCTCATGTAGCATTCTAATTCTCCCCCAATAACTCCAATGAATTGTCGCCTAACGTGGTGAAGGGGTTTGTGTGACCCAGCTGTGTTGTCCAGGGCAAAAACTCTTGGTAGGTTCTCCAACGGCAAAGTGGTCCCAGGGGATGGATCAGGCCCAAAGGGATCCACTGACCCTTTATGAATCCAACAGATTATTTGTGTATTTTACTTTAAGGTGTAAGATCTGAGATGTGGCTATGCAAAGAGAAGCACAGATAAAGACACATAGAGGGAGATACCTAATTCTGAGTTAGACATTACTTATCTTTACATAGATTATCGTGTTTTGCTTCTATTTAATGTTCAGAATGTTAAAGACAGCTCATAAGTACAACTTTGAGGCACTTGACTTAACTGGGCCTCAGGTCTTCAAATCAGAATGTCTTAATCAGGTGTGAATATGAGTTAGTTCTGATGCTTTGAGTGGTCCATTTAATATGGATTGCTGTACTGGGTGGTGTACTTCTTACTCCACTACATTTGTCTGACAGCATAAGAAAAAGCCTATTTATAAATTATGATTATATAAAAAACAAATATGACTAGCTTGTAAAATACAGCACAATGTTACACACTAAACCAGTGGTTTTGACTCCATTGTACAAAGGAGCGTGTAGACTTGTTATGTTTCAGTTGTTTCTGCTTCCACTAAAGATACATATTCTCTCAACTTTCCAAATATTAACTTTTAACTATAAACTGTTCAATGAAACTAAATATTATAGGATTTAGGAGGCCAAAAGTTGCAAAATTACAAATTATTTGACAACAAACATTAGAGGGAACTTATTTATTTTCCCATTAATATGTTGGGAAGGGCCTGAACCAGCTTACCGAGTATGAAGTAGTTCACACTAGTTAAACCTCGGAAAGAAACCACACGGTACTGACCACACGCTGACTTCGAAGAACAAGGAAGAGATTTAACAGTTTCAGTTATTGTTCAGATGTATTCGTGTGAAATGTTACGTAGATGAACAAATGCAGTCCTTGAGATTTGCTTCACGTGGAGTTAAAGGACAAGTCTGGATCAAAGATAACGCAGAGTTGCTTCAAAGTTCAATTCAGTTTTCAATTCAGTTTATTTATATAGCCCATTCTCACAAATTACAAATTTGTCTTGGACTGCTTTACAATCTGTACATATAGACATCCCTGACCTTTGACCTCACATCGGATCAGGAACAACTCCCAAACAACCCTTCACGGGTAGTAGGCGACCCCAATGCATCCCCCTCCCATAAAAACCCCAGCTCGTGGTTGTGTTGCTGTGACCGGCAACGCTCGGGGAAGGGCAGTCTCTCAAGCCAAATCTTTGTTTCACGATTACGTAACAAAAGGGGAGGACAAGGACAATTTAATTACATTCAATTATTAAAAACATGTTGTTCTTGGTTTGCTGTGTGGGGGTGGTGGAGAGATGGGGATGCCACTGTGAGAAAATGAATAGGATTTAAAGGGGGCGGCAAATCCAGGAAAGTATTAAGTGGTAAAAAGAAAAATTTAAAACAGAAAGTGAATTCTGTAGGCTGTTGGGGTCGCTGCACCGATGTTTTAATTAATAGGTAGAGTTTTTGTTTGAGTTGCCTGAGAACGAAAATGTCACTTTCAGTGCCAGCTTGAGAGTTATTTTAATTTTCAAACATGCCATGGAGCAAAAAGGTCCTTTCCACTTCCGGCATTGTGCTTCAGATTTGTTATCACATTTCAATTCAATTCAATTCAGTTTATTTGTATAGCCCAATTTCACAAATTACAAATTTGTCTCGGAGTGCTTTACAATCTGTACACATAGACATCCCTGCCCCAAAACCTCACATCGGACCAGGAAAAACTCCCAAATAACCCTTCAGGGGGAAAAAAGGGAAGAAACCTGGAGGAGAGCAACAGAGGAGGATCCCTCTCCTAGGATGGACAGATGCAATAGATGTAATGTGTACAGAAGGACAGATTTAGAGTTAAAATACATTCAATGAATATGACAGAGTGTATGAATAGTTCATAGTAGGCATATTCCACGATGGAGACCTCCACGATCCATCAGGCAGATGGCGGTGGGAGGAGGAGGGGCGGAGTCTCAACAGGACAGTGGCGTAGTCATGAGCAGGAATTCCACGACCCAGACGATCCATCAGGCAGATAGGATCTATGCCGTCTCATAGGGTCCGATGACCCCATGAGACGTAAAGTCAAAAGGACTTCCGGGAGAAAGCAGAGTTAGTAGCGTGTGAGAGAGAGATGAAAATTCATCCTTAAGGAGAGAAAAAGAGGAGATAGGTACTCAGTGCATCCTAAACGTCCCCGGCAGCTATAAGCCTATAGCAGCATATCAAGGGGCTGGACCAGGGCAAACCTGATTCAGCCCTAACTATAAGCTCTGTCAAAGAGGAAGGTCTTAAGTCTACTCTTAAACGAGGTGACTGTGTCTGCCTCCCGGACTGAAATTGGAAGCTGGTTCCATAAAAGAGGAGCTTGATAACTAAAGGCTCTGGCTCCCATTCTACTTTTTAAGACTCTAGGAACTACAAGTAGTGCCGCATTTAGTGAGCGTAGCTCTCTAGTGGGGCAATATGGTACGACAAGCTCCTTAAGATATGATGGAGCATCACCAATCAAGGCTTTGTAGGTTAAGAGAAGAATTTTAAAAGTGATTCTTGATTTTACTGGGAGCCAGTGCAGAGCAGCTAGTGCAGGAGTGATGTGATCTCTTTTCTTAGTTTTAGTGAGAACACGAGCTGCAGCATTCTGGATCAACTGGAGGGACCTAAGAGATTTATTAGAGCAGCCTGCTAATAAGGAGTTGCAGTAATCCAGTCTCAAGTAACGAACGTGAACCAATTTTCTGCATCTTTTGAGACAAGATGTGCCTGATTTTGAAATATTACGTAGATGAAAGAATGCAGTCCTTGAGATTTGCTTTACGTGGGAGTTAAAGGACAAGTCCCGATCAAAGATAACGCCAAGATTCTTTACAGTGGTGTTGGATGCCAGGGCAATGCCGTCTACAGAATCCACATCACCAGATAATTGATCTCTGAGGTGCTCAGGGCCGATTAAAATTACTTGGTTTTGTCTGAGTTTAACATCAAGAAGTTGCAGGTCATCCATGTTTTATGTCTTTAAGACATGCTTGAATTTTACAGAGTTGGTTGCTCTCCTCTGGTTTTATCGATAAATATAGTTGAGTGTCATCTGCATAACAATGAAAGTTTATAGAGTGTTTCCTGATAATATTGCCCAAAGGAAGCATGTATAAGGTAAATAAAATTGGTCCAAGCACAGAACCTTGTGGAACTCCGTGATTAACGTTGGTGGTTATCGAGGCGTCATCGTTTACAAATACAAACTGAGATCGATCTGATAAATAGGATTTAAACCAAATTAGTGCCGTGCCTGAAATGCCAATCGACTGCTCCAGTCTCTGTAACAGGATGTCATGGTCAATGGTGTCGAATGCAGCACTAAGGTCTAACAAGACCAGGACAGAGAGGAGTCCTTTATCTGCTGCCATTAAGAGGTCATTTGTAATTTTCACCAGTGCCGCCTCGGTGCTGTGGTGTTTTCTAAATCCTGATTGAAATTTCTCAAATAAACTATTATGATGTAGAAAGTCGCACAACTGATTTGCGACCACTTTCTCAAGGATCTTGGAGAGGAAGGCTAGGTTAGAGAACGGTCTGTAGTTAGCCAATACCTCTGGATCCAGAGTGGGCTTCTTCAGGAGAGGTTTAATAACAGCCACCTTGAAGGAGTGTGGTGCGTGGCCTGTTAGCAGAGACACATTGATAATATCTAATAGAGAGCCGCCAATTAAAGGCAAAACGTCTTTAAGCAGCCTCGTCGGGATGGGGTCCAAGAGACAGGTAGACGTGTTCGAAGTAGAAACCGTTGAAAATAATTGGTCACGGTTGATAGGAGAAAATCCCTCCAAATATACACCAGGGCATACAGCGGTTTCCAAGGCCATTCCACTTGAGAACAGATTGGCACTGGTTATGGGCAAGAGATTATTAATCTTGTCCCTAATAGTTAAAATCTTTTCATTAAAGAAGTTCATAAAGTCATTACCACTAAGGTTTATAGGAATGCTCGGCTCCACAGAGCTGTGACTCTCTGTCAGCCTGGCTACAGTGCTGAAGAGAAACCTGGGGTTGTTTTTATTTTTTTCTATTATTGATGAGTAATAGGCTGCTCTGGCATTACGGAGGGCCTTCTTATATGTTTTAAGACTATCTCGCCAAACTAAGCGGGATTCTTCGAGATTAGTTGAACGCCATATGCGTTCAAGCTTTTGTGACGTTTGCTTCAGTTTGCGGGTCTGAGGGTTATACCAGGGAGCAAACCTCCTCTTCCTCACTGTCTTCTTCTTCAGAGGGGCTATCGAGTCCAGTGTCATTCTCAGAGAGCCTATGGCACTGTCAACAAGATGATCAATCTGGGACGGACTAAAGTTAGACCAGGAGTCCTCTGTTATATTGAGACGTGGTATCGAATCAAATACAGAAGGAATCGCTTCTTTAAATTTAGCTACAGCACTATCAGTTAGACATCTAGTGTAGAAACTTTTGACTAACGGAGTACACTCCGTAGTATAAATTCAAAAGTTATGAGGTTGTGGTCTGACAGAAGAGGATTCTGTGGGAAGACGTTCAAATGCTCAATGTCAACGCCATAAGTAAGAACAAGATCAAGCGTGTGGCCAAAGCTGTGAGTGGGTTTCTGTACTCTCTGACAGAGACTTAGCAGAGCAGCCTGATCATATGAGTTGACCTAAGAGACTTATAGAGCAGCCTGATAATAAGGAGTTGACTTAAGAGACTTATAGAGCAGCCTGATCATAAGGAGATGACCTTAGAGATTTATAGAGCAGCCTGATAATAAGGAGTTGATCTAAGAGACTTATAGAGCAGCCTGATAATAAGGAGTTGACCTAAGAGACTTATAGAGCAGCCTGATAATAAGGAGTTGACTTAAGAGACTTATAGAGCAGCCTGATCATAAGGAGTTGACCTAAGAGACTTATAGAGCAGCCTGATAATAAGGAGTTGACCTAAGAGACTTATAGAGCAGCCTGATAATAAGGAGTTGACCTAAGAGACTTATAGAGCAGCCTGATAATAAGGAGTTGACCTAAGAGACGTATAGAGCAGCCTGCTAATAAGGAGTTGACCTAAGAGACTGATAGAGCAGCCTGATAATAAGGAGTTGACCTAAGAGACTTATAGAGCAGCCTGATAATAAGGAGTTGACCTAAGAGACTTATAGAGCAGCCTGATAATAAGAAGTTGACTTAAGATACTTATAGAGCAGCCTGCTCATAAGGAGTTGACCTAAGAGACGTATAGAGCAGCCTGATAATAAGGAGTTGACCTAAGAGACTTATAGAGCAGCCTGATAATAAGGAGTTGCAGTAATCCAGTCTAGAAGTAATGAACGCGTGATCCAGTTTTTCTGCATTTTTTGGAGACAAGATGTGCCTGATGTTACATAATGATGAAGGAAATATCTTGATTAAAGATAACTTTAAGGTCATCTGTGGTGCTGCTGGAGGCCAGGGTAAAGCCATCAGGAATAACTATATCATGTTCTGGCCAACCATCTCATGGATTAGAACAAATCTGCCTGAGGCCAAATTTACTCGGCCTATCACACAGCCACAGTGACAGTCACTCGGTAGTGTTGTTGATGGTAACGCTGCCAATAAATTGCCATATTCTTATCTTTTGTTCAGTCTGATGTCCAGTGCAACACAGCATTGCAGCCTGTCTGCGTTGCAATACCCATTCCCTTGCAGAACACACTGAGCTTTCTTTGTGACGATAGAGATGCAGTGACCAAGCTTTTCACATCTCTCTCACTCTTTCCCCCTCTCCAGGATGTCTGTAGGCTTTAACAGATGGATTAACCCTTTATTCCTCTATTCTCTCTGGGGGCTGATCCTTAGCTCTACTTTGTTTGTGTCTTTGGATGACATGAGATCATCTGGAATCAGTGCTGTGCCCACCTCTTCCTCTTTTAAATCCATTAGTATTTATTTTCGAGCCCCACCGATGTTGCTCTCTGTGGGCAGTCCATTCCCTAACATTGCCTCTTGTTTGGGATGAAGATGAAGTTCCTCACCAGACACATCTAGCTCAGCTAATTGTCTCTGCTCAAAGCTTCCATCTTTAACATGCTTTGATTGCGTAACTAAAGGAATATCCTTAAAGTCTTATATTTCTGATCCGATGAAATCTTTCTGTATGAGAAGTGGCCATGCAGTGTTCCTTCATTTAATGTAACCATGCAGGATATCAATAAGTTAGCTGATTCCTGCAGGATGAGCTCCAACAGAATGAGGCAGCATTCTGCTGGAGCTCATGCAGGACTGAGTGACTTGTTGTCGTTAATTTGATATTCCTTCAGGATTACTTAATGATCCAGCCCTAAAAAATGAATTCATATCGATTAATCAAACATTTGAGAAACACGCCTGTCAACAGCATTTACAAAAGAGACATTTTAAAAATCACTCCACTTTATTGGAACGCCTGTCAGCATGGATCTGTCACGCTTCTCACAAGTTCAACTTTGATAAATACTTTTATGGTACTATTTTCACTTTGGGATTCTGTATGTGTGTCATGGATGTGGTCTGAGCCAGGGGCCCAGGACGGGGTAAAGGGGCCATTGCCCCCCCCCTTCCTCTTCTGGCCCAATTTGGCATTGCAGCTGAATCCAATGCATCCACCTCTATATAAACTAGAGATTGAGACATAAACTCATGTTTACAATGTTTACTGAGGAACTGAATCAAGAGAGAAGTAGAGTCATTTCCTCATAGACTTCTATCCAACTAGAGTTCTCTCTACAAACAAAGGACTCGCCCAGCGCAGGCTATTAGGAAGTTGACGGCATTACCGCATTGGCTTTACTTTTCAGAACCGGAGGTTGCCACCTGATGTTCACCGCAACTCACTCATTTCCACTGTTGTTCCATTACAACCTGTGCTTTATTCACATGACATCATCTAACTTTGCTGCAGTGAAGTAAAGATGTGAGAGATAAAACAGACATTTTAGCGTGTGTATGCAAACGGGAGCATGCAAGAAAGTACTTTTCTTTATGTATATGTCAATATATATATATACAGGACTGTCTCAGAAAATTAGAATATTGTGATAAAGTTCTTTATTTTCTGTAATGCAATTAAAAAAACAAAAATGTCATGCATTCTGGATTCATTACAAATCAACTGAAATATTGCAAGCCTTTTATTCTTTTAATATTGCTGATTATGGCTTACAGCTTAAGAAAACTCTAAAATCCTATCTCATAAAATTTTAATATTTCCTCAGACCAAGTAAAAAAAAGATTTATAACAGCTGAGTGTTTGTCAAGGCTCAGGAAACCCTTGCAGGTGTTTCGAGTTAATTAGACAATTCAAGTGATTTGTTTAATACCCTACTAGTATACTTTTTCATGATATTCTAATATTTAGAGATTGGATATTTGAGTTTTCTTAAGCTGTAAGCCATAATCAGCAATATTAAAAGAATAAAAGGCTTGCAATATTTCAGTTGATTTGTAATGAATCCAGAATGCATGACATTTTTGTTTTTTTAATTGCATTACAGAAAATAAAGAACTTCATCACAATATTCTAATTTTCTGAGACAGTCCTGTATATACATAGTGAGTTGACCTGCATGTGTGATCTTAAGAATCCGTGAGGCATGTGTGTTGCAATGTAACCCATATCTGAGAGAGGGAATGTGTATGTGTGTGTGGGTCAAATCCAGCCTTTCCTCAGGGCCTGCCTGGCATTGTGCTGCTTCCTGTCCCGGCAGACATTATCAGTGTGGGATCAACAAAGGGACAAAAGGCTCCGGACACACACACACTAGCTGGACTGCTTTTTCCCAGGCCTCTTGGAGCCACTGATGGTTTCCCGTCTGTCTGCATTGCTTATCCATCCATCTATTTATCTATCTATCTATGACATATTTATTTTGGATTATTATCCATTCCCCCTTTCCCCCACCTTTTCTCTATCGATCAACTCGCCCCACTCGCCACCTTATCCCTAGTGATTGAAGCTGTCAGTCAAAGTTCCTGTTCATCACTTCTGCCCAGTCAGCTTTAAATAAAGAGGGCTCAGTAAGCCCTCCACTATCTGAGGCTTACGAACACACTCATCCTGTCACTCTGAGCAGATGTGACACTGGCATTGTGCATGCGGAGCTTAACGCCACACTAAGCTGTGTGAACCTGAAAACAGTGACTCAAAGCTTCTCCAGACACATAAATAGTATTAACGTGGCCAAATATCTGCTTCTACCTCTGCAGCTAACCTTAAACCTGTGTACCAGAGCCACTATCTGGTCAGCAGTAGGTCTGCATTCACACCAATCGGGAGTCACTGCGGTTAGCGTAGAGTTGTGAGGCCGTGTGGGAGTGTCACGTAATGACCCATTTATCAATAAATCACATTTATTTATCATCTCATGTAGCATTCTAATTCTCCCCCAATAACTCCAATGAATTGTCGCCTAACGTGGTGAAGGGGTTTGTGTGACCCAGCTGTGTTGTCCAGGGCAAAAACTCTTGGTAGGTTCTCCAACGGCAAAGTGGTCCCAGGGGATGGATCAGGCCCAAAGGGATCCACTGACCCTTTATGAATCCAACAGATTATTTGTGTATTTTACTTTAAGGTGTAAGATCTGAGATGTGGCTATGCAAAGAGAAGCACAGATAAAGACACACATAGAGGGAGATACCTAATTCTGAGTTAGACATTACTTATCTTTACATAGATTATCGTGTTTTGCTTCTATTTAATGTTCAGAATGTTAAAGACAGCTCCTTAAGTACAACTTTGAGGCACTTGACTTAACTGGGCCTCAGGTCTTCAAATCAGAATGTCTTAATCAGGTGTGAATATGAGTTAGTTCTGATGCTTTGAGTGGTCCATTTAATATGGATTGCTGTACTGGGTGGTGTACTTCTTACTCCACTACATTTGTCTGACAGCATAAGAAAAAGCCTATTTATAAATTATGATTATATAAAAAACAAATATGACTAGCTTGTAAAATACAGCACAATGTTACACACTAAACCAGTGGTTTTGACTCCATTGTACAAAGGAGTGTGTAGACTTGTTATGTTTCAGTTGTTTCTGCTTCCACTAAAGATACATACAGGACTGTCTCAGAAAATTAGAATATTGTGATAAAGTTCTTTATTTTCTGTAATGCAATTAAAAAAACAAAAATGTCATGCATTCTGGATTCATTACAAATCAACTGAAATATTGCAAGCCTTTTATTCTTTTAATATTGCTGATTATGGCTTACAGCTTAAGAAAACTCAAATATCCTATTTCTAAATATTAGAATATCATGAAAAAGTATACTAGTAGGGTATTAAACAAATCACTTGAATCGTCTAATTAACTCGAAACACATTTTCAAATGTTTGATTTTGTTTTGCTGTTATAAATCTTTTTTTTTACTTGGTCTGAGGAAATATTAAAATGTTATGAGATAGGATTTTAGAGTTTTCTTAAGCTGTAAGCCATAATCAGCAATATTAAAAGAATAAAAGGCTTGCAATATTTCAGTTGATTTGTAATGAATCCAGAATGCATGACATTTTTGTTTTTTTAATTGCATTACAGAAAATAAAGAACTTTATCACAATATTCTAATTTTCTGAGACAGTCCTGTATTCTCTCAACTTTCCAAATATTAACTTTTAACTATAAACTGTTCAATGAAACTAAATATTATAGGATTTAGGAGGCCAAAAGTTGCAAAATTACAAATTATTTGACAACAAACATTAGAGGGAACTTATTTATTTTCCCATTAATATGTTGGGAAGGGCCTGAACCAGCTTACCGAGTATGAAGTAGTTCACACTAGTTAAACCTCGGAAAGAAACCACACGGTACTGACCACACGCTGACTTCGAAGAACAAGGAAGAGATTTAACAGTTTCAGTTATTGTTCAGATGTATTCGTGTGAAATGTTACGTAGATGAACAAATGCAGTCCTTGAGATTTGCTTCACGCGGAGTTAAAGGACAAGTCTGGATCAAAGATAGCATGAGTTGCTTCAAAGTTCAATTCAGTTTTCAATTCAGTTTATTTATATAGCCCATTCTCACAAATTACAAATTTGTCTCGGACTGCTTTACAATCTGTACATATAGACATCCCTGACCTTTGACCTCAGATCGGATCAGGAACAACTCCCAAACAACCCTTCACGGGTAGTAGGCGACCCCAATGCATCCCCCTCCCATAAAAACCCCAGCTCGTGGTTGTGTTGCTGTGACCGGCAACGCTCGGGGAAGGGCATTCTCTCAAGCCAAATCTTTGTTTCACGATTACGTAACAAAAGGGGAGGACAAGGACAATTTAATTACATTCAATTATTAAAAACATGTTGTTCTTGGTTTGCTGTGTGGGGGTGGTGGAGAGATGAGGATGCCACTGTGAGAAAATGAATAGGATTTAAAGGGGGCGGCAAATCCAGGAAAGTATTAAGTGGTAAAAAGAAAAATTTAAAACAGAAAGTGAATTCTGTAGGCTGTTGGGGTCGCTGCACCGATGTTTTAATTAATAGGTAGAGTTATTGTTTGAGTTGCCTGAGAACGAAAATGTCACTTTCAGTGCCAGCTTGAGAGTTATTTTAATTTTCAAACATGCCATGGAGCAAAAAGGTCCTTTCCACTTCCGGCATTGTGCTTCAGATTTGTTATCACATTTGTGTTTGTTGATAAGGTCACAAAAGAAGTTGACATTGTTTGTGCTCGGTTTTGTGGGCTAACATAAACCTCTTGGGTAACTGAACAATAGCACCGAAAGTACACGTTTATAATTGAATTGTCCAGTAATAAAACTGTATGACACGGATGAGTAGGGTGACCAAACAAAAGTGAGCTTATATATTTACACCATGTGCTCCCAATTAACCCAGACCATGCCATCCCGAGGTGAGTCTACGTAACAACAAATATGTATCCTAATTATTTATCCAATCCGACTAAACCCCAAACTATTCATACTCATCTATCACCACCTGTGTCCATTCTATTATTAAGGTACACTATACCCTAGTTATATTTAACTTAAACAGCCACCCACCCCTCCTTACTTCCCCCCTACCCGCTTCCTCCCGTTGGTCTCTCCCGGAACTATACCTATAGGTGTTTCGGGCCCCCGGGGAACTCTTTCGCCCGAACACCCTAGGGAGGAGGAAACGGGTAGAGGTAAGTTTCGAACTATATAATACAAACACAATATTGTTGTAACGCCGCTGCGTCGTTACACAGGGCTAACGGAGGAGCGCTACACATGTGTATTCTGATTCAACGCCACTGACATGAACACACATGTGAGGAATGCTGAGAGCCAACAGTCCGAGGTTATCTCACAGGACGTGTTCAGAGGATGCCTGCTGTGCATATTGTAAAGCCGTTATGAGGCAAATTTGTGTTTTGTGATATTGTGATATGCCAATTCATTGAATTGAAAAGCTAAGCAGTCACACACACACATCTGGTGTATCTGAGCTGTCTTATGGAGCAGATACACTCATATTCATTGATTGTGTTGTAACTCTGTAATGAATCCTCTGGTCACATGACATCTGTTCTTCTGTCCATCCTGGAGAGGGATCCTGCTCTGTTTTTTTTTCCTGTGAAAGGGTTATTTCTATTTCTTGGGAGTTGTTCCTGATCCGATGTGAGGTCAAAGGTCAAGGATGCCGTATGTGTACAGATTGTAAAGCCCTCAGACACATTTGTAATTTGTGAAATTGTGCTATATAAAATAAACTGAATTAAATATACGAGCAGCACTCAAGACCTCAGCTGTGCCTCTGAACCTGGGGGCTGCTGTCGTGACCTCTGCCCTCCTACACATGTATACACACGCACACACAGATAACTTGGCAACACACTCATGCAGTTCAGCTCTGTTTGGTTCCTGCCGGCTCAGTCAACACTGTCACACTGTCACAGCCTCACACGTCCAAAACAAACACACACACACACACACACACACACACACCTTCACCAGAATCAGTTACTTTCCATTTAAAGACAGACTGTGTGTGTATGTGTGTGTGTGTGTGGTGGGGGGGGCGGGTTGATAGGTTAATCTGTCCCTGAAGGCAAGCAGTGGAGGAAAGGGAGTGGTGGGTAGATGAAAGGTGTTCTCTTTGGCCTAAGAAATCTACAAGCATGCACAACATGTTGAAAGCAGCACTGCCTTCTAGCTGTTGTTATGCAAAGTGCTCCCTGGAAGCAGCAACAGGAACGTATCTGTAAACAGTCGAGTATCATCTTCTTCGTACCCGGGAGAGTTTTCACCATTAGAAGGTAAAACAGATCTCTTTGTGATCAAACCAGATTAGACCCGTCACTCCTCTATACCGCTAACTCCTCTAATGGATCCCATTGGTCATTAGGCCTTTAAATAAAATAAGATATCTATAATCACTCGGTCATGTCTGCAGTTGTTCCCTTGGGGTTGTAAACGAGTACCTTCCTAATCCGCACGGCTTTCCATCGAGCGCTGAAGGCAGTGTGCTGAAATCTCCGAAGCAAACTGTGACAGTGAAACAAAGATGAGGGAGAAGAACACAAGTGTGCAGGAGAGAGGAGCTGACAGCATCCCACATTGTCCTCCTCTGTTGCTCTCCTGAAGGTTTCTTCCCTTTTGTCCCTGTGAAGGGTTTTCATTCTATTTCTTGGGAGTTGTTCCTGATCCGATGTGAGGTCAAAGGTCAGGGATGTCTATGTGTACAGATTGTAAAGCCCTCTGAGGTACATTTGTAATTTGTGATAATGGGCTATACAAATGAACTGAATTGAATTGAGTTGACTTATTTTACTAGAGAAAGTATTTCTTCTTACTGTATCCCAATTATAATTGCACTTCATGGGAATTACGGATACACCTCGCTAAAGCTAGCCAGCACTAGTGAGGTAACGGTACCATCCAATATGGTCACTTCTGGTTACAGTAACTTAAGAGGGCAATGACTTCTAGATTCAGGTCTCACAGGAGTCAAGTACATGCCGACATCCCTGCACGCTGGTCAATAATGTTCTCTCAGTGGTTCTCAAACTTTTTTCAGTGATGTACCCCCTGTGGAAAAAAAATTCCAGCCAAGTACCCCCTAAACAGAGCAAAATGATTTTGTTTAAAACAATAATAATAATATACAGCGCTGTGCTATCAGTCTCTGATTTATTGAACTTTAGAAACTGAAGATTGCATAGTTGCATTGAACTGACTGCTTCTGCCCTGACATTTTAGTGAGAAATTGTGCTGATGATCAGTCAGTCTCGGTGGCAGGGAGGAGACTCCTGTGATCTGCTCTTCTCCAGGCTCGGTCTGTTTCTTTGTTTTGATCAGTCCAGGGCTCTCAAGTTTTGAAGACAGGCAAGAGTGACATTTCCATCAGCTCCCATGTGTTCACTGAGGTGCATTGCGTGGCCTTAACTGTATGAAGGTGATGCTGGCTTATGTTGAGTGAGTCCACTTCACGTCGGACCTTTCGGTTTTAAAGCGCGCTACTGTTCCCCTTGCGCTGCCCGCCATTGACGCTACTGCAGGATTTTCAGCTCACGCCTTCAGAACTTTGCGCATCGTGTCTTGCGATGACTGAATTCAGACAGTTTCTCTTCAAAAAAACTCAGGTGTGCTGGTTTCATGCTACTGTTGGCGAAACTTTGCTCAACAGAAAAGGTGGGTTGCAACTCGTGCACGTAAAGCAATTCATCTGTGTTTTCAGCAGCATCGCCGCTCCACTTCAACCACGACTCCATTGTTTATGTGTTCAAGGCGGCAGTGATTGGCAGGTGCCGTGTGCCAGGTTGGGTCAAACCATCCTGATATGGGAGGGACGGTGGAGTTTTTTGGATAGTACTTTAAATAGCCTACTTAATATACAATTAAGTTCATGAACTTACACAAATATTTTTTTAAAGGATTTTTGAATGGAGGTTAATTATAAATATATATATTTTAAATCTCACATACCCCCTGGAGTACCTTCACGTACCCCCAGGTGTACCGTACCCCCTTTTGAGAACCACTGCTCTATTCTATCACTTCTTATGCTAACAAATAATAAACGTTCCTCACTTCCTGTTTGTTACCTCAAAATTCAGTTTGGAGAGTCAGCTGTCAAAAACCCTTCACTTTGAAGCAGTTTAACGGGCTCTGGCTTTTCTTTCTGACCTTCTGCTCCACAGGGTCAAACTAGGTCCTCAATATGTCGATCATGGGTTCACGTTCATCTGTTTATGAATCAATAATATACACATACCAAACTAAACATGCAGCAACGCCGGCTACAAGAGCATAAAGGACAATTTGACATGCTTTAAACACAATTCAACCAGCAAAGACAAAC
This sequence comes from Pseudoliparis swirei, assembly GCF_029220125.1. Classification (NCBI taxonomy): domain Eukaryota; kingdom Metazoa; phylum Chordata; class Actinopteri; order Perciformes; family Liparidae; genus Pseudoliparis; species Pseudoliparis swirei. The sequence goes on along the minus strand of NC_079410.1, from coordinate 24,338,209 downwards.
ATAACCATAAAAATGATTCCATCAGAACTCTTCTCAAAGCCTTTCAGCAAAATATCAACCACTCTGCCTCATTACCCAAAAGATGTCACTGTGAAAAAACTGATAAATGACTTATTTTTTGGATGAAAACGATCTTCCACATGCGATTGTACTGTTCCCGGGTGAGCCCCGTGAACTCTCCCTTCAATTCACTCACAGGAAGTTCGGTCATTTCGGAAATACTACGGGTCACAAAATGTGACTCATTTTGAATGGCGAAAAAGTGCCGTCAATCTCATTGTGATGGCTTTAGACGGCTCCCATTGGCTCGTATGATTAAAAGAAGGTCTTAGACCAAAATCGCCTCGTCAACGACAAAGGAGTGGAAAATATTAATATTCATCTGCCAATATTTTATTATGATCTGAGCGCACATATCAATATTTTGGTTTATTTATTGTATGATACTGCTGCATGTGGATGTATTGAACACCATTAGTAATATAAAATGGAAATAAATAGCGTGTTACATGAGAAAGTGGTACTATCACCCAAAAAAAAAATCATTGATGCTCCATTTGGAGATGTGCCAATATTTGTAAATATCACTTCTGAACTAAACATAAAAACAAACGTTTTACTTTACTCATCAAACTTTGCAAACAGACATATTACATATTGTGCATTGATATTACATATCGTGCTATGATATGGTAGAGTAAAGCTTTCAATATTGTAATTTTAAAAGGATATTTATTCTGGAAGGTTCTTTTTTTATACTGCTATATACACATCTGAACTAATACCACAAGTGTTTTTCTGTATATTATACTGTTGAAATTATTTAAATGGCCCTTGTGTTTGAGGAGGTCATCTGGTGTTAGTATGAGGATGTAAACCAAACACAGCTGGGCCATAGGCTGAGTGTGCAGTGTGGATGTGTTTGCCACCACAGCACAGACCTCAAGACTCTATTACTCCACTCCTCTCATTCTTGCAATTAGAGACACGATGCATGGGGCCTTGAACAAACGACATACTCTCCACCTCTGCTGCTTTGTTCTTTTTCACAGGACAACTGGAGATGATGGTCTCCCCAAGGAGGGGGACGGCACACAGGACTGCTCCTTGTTTCTTTTTCATTGAGTACTCCCTCCTCCGCATTCCTGAGGCATGTGACGATACATTCCTGGGACTCTTTGTTGGAGGAGTGATAATGGTAGGAGGTGTTTCTCTTTACGAATGTTTTCGCTTCATTACAAAGCTGGACCTGGTGGCTAGTTAAGAGGTCATAATGGCCTCTACTGGTCACTTCAAGGGGATTTGGTGTAAAGGAGGTGCAGTTCAGGCAAACCGTGTAAATGCTTTAGGACCAAGGCCTATATTTTCTGTTAAGGTTCAAAAGAATCTTCAAGAGATATATAATAAACAGAATTTCATTATAATAAATAGGAATCATCAGTAAATAGATAGTCCGGCCGGACGCGCTCACGTGGTTGTAACATTGGAAGAGGACGATTTGCATCTTAGGATTTTATATGAAGCCGCTGACCTTGGCTTCAATTGGTTAGTTTGGGTAGCATTCATACACCTTTCAATGACACAGCATGCTATTGGCTAACCCCGACGAGGAAGAGAGGCTTCCTGAAAAAGATCGCTTGCGTTCCAACTTCCGGTTTTTGAAAAAATACTTCCGGTTATTGTTATTTTTAGAGGTTGGATGATTTTTATAACATTTTTATCACAACTTTTATCAACAAATTAAAAAGTAGGAAGTCGGGAAGGAAAACCGGTGTTCCTGTCAGGGTTTTGGTATCATATTTATGTTTGCAGACCACATGTGGAAACATTGGGTAGCTCAAACAAGGCTCATTGGTTGATTGGTAATTAAGCTGAAAGTTGCCATATTTTTCATTTACAGTTCTGTTTATACTTGTGTTGTTTCTCCTGTAATGCTCACTGTATCTGAGCTGGAATGCATCATGGCAGTCTATTGAATATATTACAATGAAGGCCTTTCAGGTGGCATCAACACCAACTGCCCAGTTTCATATCATGTAAAAGGTTTACACAGAACCCCAAAAAAGATGGATCAGCTCGACAGATGAATTGTAATACTGCCTAACTCCAAGAAACACATTTGTCTGATGCTGAACATAAGAAACTAAAGTGTTTTTTTCTTTTCTTTTGTGATACAAAGATCATTCCAGTTTCATATTGCCTCTTCATTAAAGGACACAAAATGAAGATCGTTGTGGATTAAAAGTACAATAAATAGATTTTGGGTGTCAGTCTTAAATAAACATGCCCCAATGTATAAACCATATTTTACTTACAGTAGTAGAGAAGGCACAAGGCACATGACTGACTGGAGGATGTTTTAACTGTGTGCTCTATTTTTAGATATAAGCCCATCCAACAACATTAAGTAGGGCTCTTTAGAAATTGTTCCGAAGAATTTGGCTTTAGTGTTTCTGGAGATCTACGTACACCTATGGGATGGATACTATACATTCTTCTCTCACCCTCAGTCTATGATTACTTTGTTCTGCCTGGTAACAAATCACAAAGAGAAATTAAGTTACCAAATCCATGACATGTCAGTTTGGTTTCCGTTGCAAAAAGGCAATGAAAGCTAAACCTATAGAAAAGTAGATCACTTAAAAATACAAAAAAGGAATATACTGTATATTGGCTGAAAATCTCTAATCTGGAAACTAACTATGTTTAATCGAAAGGATGTAGCATGTTTTCAACTTTACCCACACCTTAAATCTTGTCAATTCTAAATATTCATTTAGAACTACACAAAATAAAGTTTATATACAAAGTTATTTCTAATAAAAGGCAAACCCCATATATTACAAATCTGTTTCAAAGGCCTTTGGCCTTTTCTGATCTCTCTTCAAAGAGAACGGTAGAAATCGCAACTCATTTACTGAAAAGATAAATAAATATTTGACAGATCAATAATCACAGGCAGACCTTTATAATGCAGTGGCTGTCTTGTGTGTGTCTGGGGCTAACAGAGCGTTGTAGACAGAGTCAAGGAGGTTGAGCTGCTATTGTGATCAATGACAGGAGCAGAGTGTTAACAATGGACCAAAAGTCTTACATTAGTGCTTTGGGCTTGCCAGGAAACAAAGGATACAAATACAGATTTTAAATATTCCATCCACTGAAAAAATATGCACAGTCTGCCTCCTACAATTCTTTTTAACCTGTTGTGTCCCGAAAGAGAAAGAGAAGAGCGGTACTATGACTTCAGATGTTTCTGTTGCCAAGCTGATTCACCTCGGTGCCCTGAGGAATGGAACAGAGCCAGCCCATCTGTTTCCCAGCTGAATCTTCATCAGAGCTGGGCTCTTCTTTTCCCATGGAGATTATTGCATTTGTGGCTCCCCGATTCATGTTTTGTACAAATTGTGAAACCAGCTCATTAATCAAAAGATATGAGGGAGAGTTGGAGGGAGAAAGCAGGAGATAAAGATGTAGAAAGCAGAAAAGTCATCGTCAGTGCACACAGATGCACATGGTCACCAGACACGATTCCCTTGTCTGTTATTTACTACTTCCCAAGTCCTCAACAAAAGATGTGCTCAAGGACAGCTGGATTTATCTCTTCTTGTGGGGGTGCATTGAAACAAAAGAGTTTTGGTTCAAGAAGTAAGTTTGTGAAACAAACAGCCGTCTCCGAGGTGAAAGTCCTGTCTTTGTTTGAGCGTCCACACCGACCTCCTGCCGATGCAGGCCGCGTTGCTCTTTATCCAACAGATCATAAACGGACGAGCATTCGTTCACACTCAAAGTGCTCCACACTACATGTCAACACCCACATTCACACACTGAGGACGTGCACGGTGCCACCTGCCCGTCAGGATCTGATCTGAATCATCACTCACACACTGTGACCACCCGCTCTGCCACTGGCTCGTGTCCCTGCAGGAGGGCGTGGCCAAGGGTCATCAGGAGAGTGGAAACACCTGAGGTCATCAGCAGCACTGGCAACACCTGGGCCGTATGTGCCGGTGCTGCGTTCAAAGGCCCTCTGGTCTCAGGAGCTCTCTCTCTCCGTCCTGAGACCCCGTTTGGCCCTGACATAATTCAATGGAGACTTGGATATACACACAGATACAAATGTATAAACATGTGTACACATAGATTTATTAAAACAAAAGTATACTATTTATTAATATGAATATCAGTGGCGGGCCGTCAGGGCCAGCAAGGCCTTCTCTGCTGGCCTAAACATCATCAGAATATATATTTTTTTCTAAATATATTTCCCCACAAATATGTATTCAATTATTTCCCAGAGTAAGAGTTATTCTCTTCATTTCATAGCTTTCCTCTTGGTTGCGCTGCTGCCAGCGCCAGGTTGAGATTTGGAGGGCTGGTCTTTATCTTAGATCTTTTAGCCAATCATATTCAGCCATCGTGTGTTGCCAGGGGGCTAAAATCTGCCCTTAGGCCTTCAGAATCAACATTGCGGGCGCTGGTAGCTTCAAGTGAATGGGAATGACAATGTTGTGTCAACCAATCAGCTTTAGAGTTGGCTCCTCTAGGCCTTCTAGAAGGCCCCGGAACCGCACAGGAGCCAGCTAGCAGGCGAGTGCTGCACGTCTTTTGATTGGATTACCAATATTGAGAGGCGGGGCCTATGGGCAGGTAAATGCAGAACCTCAGAACTAGGAAACTGAATTTGATATACTGTACAACAGAGTCATTGAAGTCTTCTTGAGGAAAGAAAGAAGGATGGATTTTGTGTTCAAATAATCAGTCTTTGGTGAGTAGGCATACAATGCATTCTATTTTTTATTAAATGTGTATGTATGTTTGGCACAAAATAAAATGGCAAATAGCCTATGTTGCAAATTATTTGTTTTCTTTCTTTTATTTTCAGTGAATAGTTATGTGTCTTTATCATCACGGTGAAACTGCTTTGGGTGCGACAATGCCCTGTTTAGTGAACAAACTAGTGCAAGTGACTTTTTTTTCTTCTTTTTCTCCGTCCCGATGCGCGCATTCTGCAGCGCGAGATAGGAGAGAAATGACATGCTGTTGTGTAGATACGATCAACATCAGACGGCTGTTTAGTTTAATAAATGAACAAAGACGTGCTATAGAGAAAATGACGGGGGCGGGACAATTTTTTTTAATGTCATGCGATCTACCAATATTACGCCGCGAACGACCGGTAGGTCGCGATCGACGTATTGAGCAGCCCTGGTCTAGAGCCATGGCATCATAATGATAGTAATAAGAGGTGGATTAATTCGGGTGGGACTGTGTAGGACCTCACTGAAGGCCCAGGCCCCAGGCCCACGGCCCGCCACTGATGAATATACTACCTGGTTGGAAGTCACTGATAACGTTTTAGTGTCTTATTCAGATGACTTAAATCAGTGTATGTACCTTTCCTTTAAGAACTCAATGAAAGTCCGTCAGTCCATACCAATGGGCTTGGGGCTAAGTACCACGGACACACAAAGTACTGGTTTGATCCGTTTATGTGATTTATTAACAATAACAAATAGAAAAATGTTTTTCAGCTAAATAAATGTGTAGCTTATATTTAGGTATGTTTGTCCTTCATAGATTGATCAGTTAATGTCTCGGTAAATAAAAAACTACGGCATTGAACAGCCAACTGTCCAATAGTAACAACATATATCATGCAGCACCTCAAAATGTCACTCATTAACATTGATCCAAACATTTTTTAAATGACAGAACATGTTACAGGTGCAGGCATCGAGCCATACCAGCTGTTCCCCATTACCGGTTTTAATGCTAAGCTAAGCTAACCAGTTCCTGGATGTAGCCACACTGTTCAGTGCACTCACAGTTCAGCTCCACCCCCTCCTCCCACCTCGTTAATCTAACTCCCTTCACCTGTTCACTCACCTGCCTCTGATCACTAATCAAATCCCTATGTAGGCTCCTCCCCTCCAGACACACCTGGCCACATTGTTCTTTGGTTGCCTCATGGCAGACTCACCAGCTCTTTTTCTCAGATGATCTCCTGATACCGACCCGCTTAACCCGCTAGCCCGACTCCCGGTGAACCAAGGAAACAATGAGGAATCCATATTAACAATCTAATAATGTCATAAAGTATATCAGTTTAAATTCTGTACTTTGACTTGTTATTGATTATTTTTGGGATATTGATACTTTTACTGAGAGAAAGTTGTAAGAAACTCAGTAAGAAGAAGACATTAGCCTCCCTCTGGACGCATTATTCAAATACATTTAAAATCAACGATGATTAAATGTTTCCCTTTTGGGTTATGATTGTTCTCAAGTCCATTTGCTTTACAGAGCAGATTGTTCACAACACTTCAGAATTCAGTAAATTCAGGGGTATGTGATTCTTTCTTTTGTCTTTACTCGTTCACAAAGCGAACTATCAGTCCCATCTTTGGAACGGTTTATTTTTTCTGCTCAAACATGACGACTTCATCTGCAGGGCTTTCTCTCATTAGAGCTTCCAATAAGTGGCCGTCATGACAGTTAGAGAGCCGACACACTTTCAGTTCTCCCAGTTCCATCTAGAAACAAACCCTTCCCGTTGCCTCCGCCGTGGCTCTTTTATGATGGGACGTCCTGCTCCAAGAGGCCATCCATCTCACTATCTGAACCTCGGCACACAAACCCTCAAGTGGGTGTTGGAATTGGAACACAGCTTTGTGTGTTCGGCACTGAGACCAAGAACGTGAAGAATACCTTGTTTTCATTCTTTCTTGCTTTGTTAGACTGGGGGTGAAAGTTCATCCACAACAGAAAGGAAGGTCAGATGCATCGATTTGGCCTTGTGACATCGGACCGGGGAGACGGGGGCTGCAAAGGGGGAGGGAGGTTTGGCCTTTAGTGGAGAATGACCTCTTAGTCACTGTTGCAGTTTCATCCTGAGATGTTGGCGGCGTTTACTCGAGCAATGAGGAGACACAGGGGTATCAGCTTACTGGAGCGCTCTACTGGGAGCTAACCAGGCTTCCTATTCAACCAACAGTGTCAGTCAATATCTTCCCCTATTCATAAAAAGGTCAGTGGCCAGATCACAGGGCAGAGAGGCTGGCTGGTACTGTCGACTGGGATTGTTTATGTGGTAACCCCTTTGTCCTGGGACATATTGTATAGAAGTGGTAAAGTCCTTTTAATCATTTAAAAGAGTGAGTAGCTGAGGTCCCTGCTACCCGATGCCAGGAGGAGAGAAGAGAGACAGAGGTGTGCACCATGCTATGTTGATATTTATCAAAGCTTCTATCAGCTGCCATGAGAGTCAACACGGCGCCAAGGCTCTCGTCATGTTTTTATCTCCCAGCCCCACATTGTTCTTTAAAGAAGGGTTTATTACAACCTGGGTCTTTTGTATTGTTGGCCTATGACACTATACTCCGATCTGAGAGGCTGTTGACTTAACAGAAGTCAAACAGGGAAGAAGTGGAAGCAGAACTAAAGCTAAACACCATGAAGATAAGGCCCACATGTAATAAACAAGTAGCTTCAAGGAAATGCATCTTGGTCCAAAACTCCTCCAGAGAGACTTTTGGCAAGCGTGAATGAAGAAATGGAATTTAGACCATTTTTGTGAAATATTTAGTTTAAGGCGGTCACTATCAGTTTACCATGGCCAACATAATTCTAAATAACAATATTAAAATGTCTGACATGTTATCAGTGAAATTCATCTTTAACTCTGGAGAGAGTACCATGACTGTATACATCAAATGATTTTAGATGTGCTGGGTTATTTATACAATATAATCTTATTATATGTGTTATCAACATGATATAAATATTTCACTTTTAAAGTCACACTCCTCATAGCAAGGTATGTATTTATTTAAATATGTATTGAAGTTGGATGTTTGTGAAATTGAGAAGTTTTCATGATCACTCATCTATTGTCCAAAGTGAAATAAAACCGCGATGAACACATTGAAAACAAATGTTTCGTAACTCTCTTTTTCTAAATAGCCACAAACCAGCTAAGTAACTCATACTTTGTGTTATACATTCCCCCTACTTTACGCGTGAGTGCCTGAAATGTGATGTTTGACATGATACAACTGAAATGTACGTAGGTAAATAAAGTCTCAGCGTTTGTTTGCATCGTGTGGTCACGGGGTTGTTGTTTCACAGCTGGCTGTGCTCTGTTGTGGAACACACACATTGTGCATCTCATATGATTCATGGGTTGTGTGTTGTATGACAGCGAGAGGCTAGACTGTGACTTGAGGGTGACCCTGGGAGGGTAAATGAATGTGTGTTTGAGTGTGTGAAACCTCCTCTGAGCTTCGTGTCACCACAGGGCGTTTTCTGTCCAGCAGCCTTATCGAAGCACTCGACTCATGAAAACAACGTTCACTGGCACATGTAAGAATGCAGCCGCTCATAACGGGAGCTGCTTCATGCAGAGTGGGAAAGCACGAGCACAGGACTTCTCACAACAGTTAGTCACATTGCCACAACCTCCCACCACACACACACACACACACGCTCACAATACATGATGATAATAAGGTGGTGTGTGTGGTTGGCTATTATCTAGTAAAGGCTGCCCTCCACTGGCCAAATAAAGAACGCAAGTTCAGTATTTAACTGTTGCTGCTTGTTATAGGCCCCCATGTGTTAGCACCAGTGTTTAATGATTTTAAAACTCAATGACTGATTTTTAGCTTGACACAAGTCATTAAAAGCCCCAAAGTCAACTCTAGAAGTCCAGACTTGGCTTTGGAGTCTTTGCTGATGACTGTTGCCAGACTGGTGCCATTAGAAACTTCTAAATTAAATTCAGAAAATAAATCTAAAGCCTGCTTTTCTAATTTTTTCGAATTTAAATGGGATATTTTGGTGAAGTTGACCTTGCTTGGAAATATTTGTACAATAGTTTGTTATTTTATGAACAAACATGCTTCTATTGGCCAGTTCAGGATGAAGTGCCAGGATAGCCCCATGCAGGTTCAACACAGGTAAGTCTGGCTCTGAGGCTGACTGGCTACATTTGCGTCACTGCTTCTATTTAAAAATAGCCAAAAGCATGTATATGTTTATCACCAGACAGTCTAAATGACCCAATGAGGTTTTATCAAACCATAACATATCTCTGACAACTGTTTCTCTTCAGAGCTGCATCCAAATATTGTTGTTGATGTGTTAAAAAATATTTTAGTGCGTTAATCGCGGCCAAATTAATCGCATAGATTAACGCGTTAACGCTGACAGCCCTAATATATATATATGTATATATATATGTATTTATAAACACACAGTATATAGATATATATATAGATTAATTTTGTTACTGTTAAGTAAAGACACTTACCCGGTCCAGGTGGACCTCTTCTGGCTGCGTGTTCTCTGGCTTCTCTGACTGACAGAATGCTACTGAACCTCAGCTATGGTGGGGAGGTCCTTTGTGAATTATTGAGTGTTCATTGTTTGTTGTTTTTCGCAAAATGACATCAGACAAACAAATTGTCAAATCACGGTGAACGGTTTCGTGTGACGAGTATTTTCGGCGCCGCATCACCCGACACGTCCTCGCCCCTACCTTTCTCTGTGAATCGCGGACAAACAGACGGAAGGAAGGAGGCGGAAGAGGAAACCCTAATGATTCATGCACTAGTTCAAACTTATTTCTGCTCCGTATTTTTGAGGAGAAATAAATATTTAAAAAACGGAAATAATGTCAAACACGAAGGCGCGGGCGTCTACTTCAAATGGTTAAAGGTGCTCTTGATTCCTGTGAGTGACAATGTCTACTGGGACTAGGAGCTTCCCGTTTCAGATAACAAGGTTGCACCCGCTACACCTCCAGGGGTAATGGCTGATATATGTGAAGGTGAGGCTCAACTTTAACTCATTTTGACCCTTTCCCCCAGAGTTCAGTGGATCCAGTGGGGATGCCAGGATGACTGATGGCCTTTTAATGCGTCGCTGGGCCAGTCATGACACAACAAAGAAGATGGCTGCTTAGGACTTTTGCTCTCGCTCGCTTTCGCTATTTAACCTACTAACTAACACTTCATCTGCATGTTTTGTGCCTTAAATAGACAATAGTGGATCTAGGCTAAATGGCCGATGGTCTCAGAAGTAAGATGCCTCAAGAACTATCGAAGGGCGCTAACAACAGCAACGAGTTAGCCACCATGATTGACGCTACGCTACGCCAACAACGTAATTTCATTTAGGAGCAATTTTCTAAATTCGAAATCCGCCTGGACAAGATCCACAAAGAAGTTTTGGCTAACTCCCAAGGAATCTTGTCACACAAAAAAGACCACAAAGACCTCTCAAAACGGGTGAGTCTGGTAAAAGAATCCATACGGGATAAGCACATTAGTTTGGAAGCTATGCTTGCCCAACACGAAGACCAGTCGCGCTGTGAAAACATACGGCGAATAAACCTGCCGGAGAAAATCGAGAGGAATGGTCCTGTCGGATTTATCACAGCATCACTTCCGAAGTGGTTTCCAACGCTGACATGTAAAGCTTGAGGTGATGAGAGCACATCGGCTCAGTCCAGAACAAAACTCAGGACCCCCACAAACCTTTATCTGCAAGATGCTTCGCTCCACGGACCGAGACAAACTCCTCAAGGCACCCAGGAGCTCTCTTGTCACTGTTGTGGGCAAGGAATTATGCTTTGCTGCGGACTATAGCAACTATACTGCCAGACGACGATGGGAATATGGACCGGTTATGGAAACAGCCACGAAGCAAGGATTCAGCACCTTTCTGCTTTATCCTGCGAAACTCAAACTGACACGGCGTAGAGACTCACCGGTTCCAAACCCACACAGAGGATGATTAATTCATCAACCATAACTAAACCGAGGACTCTAGATAAGGTTATGATTGTTTATAGTATTCAGTTTTTTTAACTACCCGGTTGGTAGACGCGAATGAGTTGTCCCGAAATGGCCTAATAAGTTGTGTTAACAGTCAGCCAGTGTGTGTTATACTATGTTTGTTGTTGTTCCTCAAGTGCCCACGGCCCACGTGAACACACCAAACATGAAGAAAGCTGCTTTCAGGTCTGATAACTGGCTTCAAGGTGGGAGGGAGACAGCCAGGTCTCTGAGAAAGCCCCAGGGAGCCTGAGGCTGGGCCTGGTCCCTGTCCCAGAGGCTGGTCTTGGCCCACCTCCGGCCGCAGGTGAAATCATCGTTGGACCCTCTGCAATTTGCTTACCAGCCTCATCATCTACCTGCTCAGTCGCACCTGGAATTTAACACCATCCAGCCACTGCTGCTGAGTGAGACGCGTCCACCATCTCCTGGATCAGCAGACCACAGTTTGTCAGAATGGGCCGTGTGCTGTCTGAGTACAACACGGAGTCATGCCATCTGCTGTATTAGGGATGGAGGGAGGAGGAGTACAGGGCAGTGGTGAGTGACCAGAGAGATGGTGGAGTGTCCTGGGAGTGGACGTGGACATGGTGGAGGAGTGCGACTGAACTGGAAGGCCAACATCACTCTTTTCCTGAGAAAGCCTTCAACGTGTGCAGCAAGATGCTGGAGTTATTCTACCAGTCGGTTGTGGCCAGTGTGCTGCACTTTGCCATTGTCTGCTGGGGAGCAGCATCGAGCCAGTGACACCAGCCGTCTTAACAAACTGGAAGGCTGGCTCCATCTGCCAGCTGGAGCACCTGGGTGAAGAAACTGGTCCATATTGGAACCGGACCACCCTCACCACCTCCTACAGGGACAGAGCTTTCTCCAGACGTCTCCTCACGCTACAGGAGAACATTCCACAACAGTTCACCTCTTGCCAGATCACCCTTCTTATATTTTGTGTTTTTTTATTCTTGTGTGTTGCTGCTACTGACTCGACAAATTTCCCCTTGGGGATTAATAAAGTATATATCTATCTATCTATCTATCTATCCAGCCGAATATGGATGGTAAATAAAATTTACGTTAATCATTATACATGGAAGCGAGAGATTGCTTTAGACGAGCCGCTATCTTAGCGTCACGTGACCAAAATGTTTAGGGGAATGACGGTACAACTTTTGTTAGTATGGTCAGGGTTTTGGGGAAATCCATTATGTTAACATTCTCCCTTGCCCTTTATCAGATCACAGCATAATTACTTCTAAATTAACCTTGGCACATACGCCTCCAAGAGCTACAAGATGGCGTTTAAACGTAACACTACTGAGAAATAATGAGTTTTGCACCTACATTAGAGATGCCTTTACTGTTTTTATTTCAGAGAATGATCCTCGTATTCTATGGAGTGCCATCAAAGGTTGCATTAGGAATACAACAATCTCATTTTCTTCGCATCTTAATAAAACTAGATTAGGCCAAATTAATGAATATGAAACTACACAAAAAAATTTGGAGAACGATCAGCAAAATACTGGCTTCTCAGATGATAGAGGGAAACAAATCAAAACCACACTGAAAAAAATGATTCGGACCCCTTTTAGATATTACTTGATTTAATCAAGCTTATTTTACTGATTTGAATGTGTTATCGAATCCTTCTTATCTTTTTTAATTAATCGTAACACATATTTCCATGGTTTAAGAAAAGCTAATTTTTTCATTTAAAGGTAACAGGAAAAAAATATGTACATTTTAATTTCCACCTTCAATTTCCACATGTGCGCATGTGCGTCCACAAGCCCCGCCCCCTTTTTTCTCCTGGAGGCAGTGTTGCCAGGTCCGCGGTTTTCCCGCGGAATTGGGCTACTTTTGAAGTGTTGCTTTTTTTGTCCGCTGGTTCGGGTAGACCTATTTTGCATGCAAATTACAGGAATATCTTTAAATAAAAAGCCATATTTTAAATGAAATAATTTATTTATACCCAAATCCTACCATCAACTTATTTTAATGCTGGCATACTAAACATTTGGTGTTACTTTGTAGATATTACAATACATTTGGCAATGATAGCAATGCTGTTGGACTTTAAAAGCAGTGTATATGTTTAATTAAACTTAATTTTAGTATGTACAAATGTAAACATTAAATTGATTTGCATATAAACAACAACAATTATTAAGGTTACTTAATCAGGGCGGCTGTAGCTGTGGGGTAAGAGGGCCGTCCTGCAACCCCAAGGTTGTCGGTTCGATCCCCGCTCTCCCCATTAGTTGCAAGTCGAAGTGTCCTTGAGCATGGCACTGAACCCCCAGTTACTTCCCGGGCGCATCACTGCAGCCCACTACCCCTTAATAACTAAGGATGGGTTAAATGCAGAGAACTATTTTCCCCTTGGGGATTAATAAAAGTGTATATTAATCCATTCTAGTAAACTGAACCCCAATGGGTTTAGTTGGAATTTCTTAATATAATTGAGTTAACTCTAATCAAAATCGTTGAGCAGAAAATATAAATATAATTAGGCTGAAATTAGTTGAAAATAATTAGTACAATCAACTTAAAAAATATGTCTGGATTTAGATGATTTTATTTCGTGCAATCACTTACCTAAAAAAATTTGAGTAATTCCAACATCACATTTTTTTCAGTGCATACGATTTAAATTAAACACCCTTTTCAGAACAAGAGCAGAATTTCTTATTCACAGATCAAGAAGAAACTACTACTTCAATGGATACAGACCAAGCCATCTATTGTCTTTAAGCCTACACAAAGGTAAGAAGGCTGCTACTATTATAGCTATTAACTCTGGCCAGAAAATATCCTCAATCCCTAAAGAGATACATTCTAAATTCCACTCATTTTACTCAAAATTGTATACATCTAAAGTTCGCTTTGATAAAGCAAAATGTGATAATTTTTTACAAAAAATAACACTTCCAACTCTCTCTCTGGTTGAGTCCAATGATTTAGGAGCCCTAATTACTCTGACTGAACTTAAAAACGGCATTGCAGGGATGAAAAGGGGAATATCCCTGGGATGGGACAGTATTCCCCCTGAATTTTACTTAACTTTTTGGGATCTGTTAGGTCAGTTTCCATTGGAGATGATTAACTGTTCTATTGAAAGGGGTTGCTTCTTAGAAGACATTAACCTAGCCTTAATCTCCGTATTACCTAAACCAGGTAAAGATCTGACTCTATGCAGCAACTACAGACCTCTGTCTATCCTAACTACTGAGATTAAAATGTTTGCATGAATTTTGTCATCCCGCCTTGAACCACATATGACTAAATTAGTTCATTGTGACCAGACGGGTTTCATTAAGTCCCGACTGGCCTCTGATAATATTCGTCGCCTTTTGCATATTATTCATGCTACTAAGGATAGCACGTCTCCTAGTGCCGTTCTTAGTTTCGATGCAGAGAAAGCCTTTGATCGGGTTGAATGGGATTATCAATGGGCAGTATTGGGAAGATTAGGATTGGGGACAAACTTTATTAAATTAATCCAATTACTTTATAAAAATCCCACGGCTACAATTATCACAAATGGGATTACCTCTCCTCGTTTTCACATTACAGGTTCTTGTCATCAAGGCTGCCCCTTTAGCCCCTTTTTATTTGCTCTGTTACTTGAACCACTTGCTCAAACTATAAGAGAACATCCATCTATCTAATAACTTTCAATAACACTAGTCATAAACTTTCCTTATATGCTGATGACATTTTATTATATATTGACAAAGCCCATACGTCCATTCCTCATATTCTGAATACCTTTGCAGATTATAGTACCTTGTCAGGTTGTAAAATTAATTGGACCAAATCAGCTCTTTTACCAGTAAATCAATATATAATACTAAATTCCCTACCTTCTAATATTCCCATAGTTAAACATTTCAAATAACTTGGAATTGAAATATCCAAATCCCTAAATACAATCATCTCAAAAAACGACATGGACATTTATAAATGTATTGAATTGGACCTTGACAGATGGACTCAGAGTTCAAAATCGCTACAAACTCAGATTTCAATTGTGAAGATGGATATATTACCTAGAGTTCATTTTTTTGCATCTATGTTACCTTTATCTCCACCACCTAATTACTGGAATAAACTTCACTCCTTAATCTCAATTCATATGGGGAGGAAAACAATCACGTGTTAAGATGTCCACACTACAAAGGCATAAAACTAAGGTGGCCTCTCAGTACCCAACATTAAATATTATTTTTGGTCTTTTGTTTTGAGACCAATCTCAATTTGGTTGAACCCAGAGGCATCGGTCTCTTGGAAACTAATTGAGGAGAACCTTGCCTCACCATGTTGTTAGAGGACTTGGTTTATTCTAATATGCCGCCAAAACAAATGAAACTCTCACTTGGCCCAATTATATCTTTGGCACTATTAACATGGCGTATGGCGGAAAAAGAGACCAAAACAAATCTTAAATGGCACCTCGACACTCCAATTTTTAATAACTGTCTATTACTGACTGGCGGTGTTCCATTGTCTTTTTCAACATGGACGAGCAGAAAGATACACAAACAGCAGATATTTTGAATGAGAACGGTTTGAGGGTTTTTGATGACATACGTACTACATATGACATACCTGGCTCATCCTTTTTCCTTTACTTACAACCAAGAGCAGCAATGAAAACATATGGGGTCCCATGGAACGATCCTCTGGGATCACATCACCTGCATTCTAGGGCTGCAGCAACGAATCGATAAAAATCTATTATTAAAATAGTTGGCAACGAATTTCATAATCGATTCCTTGTGTCGCGCGATTATTACGGCGCTCAATAAGTCGCAGAGTATAAAAAAAGTTGAGTTGAGCACAGAGCGGCGCAGGAGAAACCAGAATGGAGCGGAGGGAGAGGACAGAATGCTGCTTTGTGAGAGCCAATCAGCGCTGAACTGCTCTGCTGTTGATTAATCTAATTGGCTGCTGCTGCTCTCGTGGCGCTGGATGCGGAAGTCATTCACGTCGTCGGAGGGACATTCACGGAGCTGTGTGCGCCTACGGGTGATGTTATCAGGGCTCTCAAGTGTCACGCATTGAGAGTGACAGTCACTCATTTCGGTCTTTAGTCACGCACTCCGGCCACACATCGTATTTCTTACGCTGAAAAACCACTCTCGGCTATTTAATGTTTTAATGTGCTGCAACACGCAAACATGAGCCGCGCTGCCCTCACCGTGGAGGAATCAGGCGCTCCCCTGGAGTTCTGCTGTGAGGTGCCACTTATAAGCCAATCAAAAAAAAGAAATGGGCTACACAATAGCCAATCAGAAAAGTGTATCTGTTGTATCTGGGTAAGATTTGATCCAGCAACCAATGAAAATAAAGCATCCTGGAATTGCGCGCGGCTGATATAACACATTTGCTTTACTTTTCCAAACATTTCGGGATTTTAATTTTTTTCACTTACTTTTGTAGGCCTGGAAATAGCCATTTAAAAATTCCATGACTTTCCCAGGTTTTCCATGACCGTACGAACCCTGTTTTGAATAAAGGGTTGAAAATTAGTTTTTTATCCGATTAATCGAAAGAATAATCAACAGATTAATCGATTATCAAAATAATCGTGAGTTGCAGCCCTACTGCATTCCATAATGAACTCAAAAGGCCAAACCAGGGGAGTAGGATCCAAACTATAATAATTTTTCTCTGTAGCATCTTACAAACCTCTTCCTATTGAACAGGGTTGAGCCAAAGACCTTGAACACATGACATAAAATACTCCACTGAACTGGGATTATAATTGGAAAGGGATAACAGAGACTTCTAAAAATCCCAACCATCAACAGATTCACCTAAACTTTTTACATCGAACCTATTATACACCGAGGAAAAGTTTCTTAATGAAAATATTCCCATCACCAATACGTACCCTCTGTCCAGGAGGACATGTGGACTCTGTCATGCACATGTCTGGGTTGTGTAAAGAAGTAACCCTGTTCTGTAAAATGGTTTGTCTCTTTTTGACACAGATCCTGGATTATGTCATTCATGCTCTCCTGCTGTGCTGCTTCTAAATTATTTCTCCTCACTGGACTGATCACAAGCACAAAGACGCAGCTCAACCGTCCTGACAGCCGCAAAATAAATTCTAGCAATGCGCTGGAGCCCACCGCACACTCTTATGAAACCCCAGTCCGCGGTTAGCTAGCTGACCACGGGGGTAGCTAGCTACCCTGATATAGTGAATATGGAACAATCAATATTCAGAATACATGGTGCTAAAGAAAGAACCATTTTATCCTGGTCCGCGGCTTTAAGCAACATTCAACAATATATATAATTTTAACAGAATATAATTTTTGGGCGGCTGTAGCTCAGTGGGGTAAGAGGGCCGTCCTGCAACCCCAAGGTTGTGGGTTCGATCCCCGCTCTCCCCATTAGTTGCAAGTCGAAGTGTCCTTGAGCAAGGCACTGAACCCCCAGTTGCTTCCTGGGCGCATCACTGCAGCCCACTGCTCCTTAATAACTAAGGATGGGTTAAATGCAGAGAACTAATTTCCCCTTGGGGATTAATAAATACATTCCTTTTTATAATAGCTAGAGATGTATTATGGGGGTAGGGGGTGGGTGTCGCCAACAGTGAGAGGGGGGTACATTTACATTATGTGTGTATATATGTACTAGGGTATGCAAGTATGTGCATACATATGTCAATATGTATGCAGGTTTTTGTATATATACCCGTATTTATATATATATATTCATTTTAATTTTTACTTATTTTTATGTTTTTGTCTGAGTACCATTGTGTACGTACATTGTGTACATATTTTCCTTTGCATGTGCATATCTCGAAAACCGATAGAAGGATAGGGATAGGAGTGAGACCTTCCAGGTTGTGGAGCCTACATCTTATCAATCTCAGATACTATATAGCTCATGACCATCCATGGTCAGGACACATGGGATCACCAGAATCTATGAAAGAGTCCTCCGACATTTCTATAGGCCAGGTATCAATGCTCCTCTTTGCCCTTTTCTGGTAGTGGGTGAGCCTTCTGAAAGGATTGATGTTGATTGTGTTAGGCTATTGCAAAAGACTTAAGCTGGGAATCAGTTTCTACTGACGATCATGTGTGCTTCCAGTTGGTTTCACCTGTGGCATCCATTATAACGGCGAGCTATCCTGATGATGGTGATTAAGATGGGCTGATGATGTGTATTCCTACATCACAGCGGCCAGGCCAAGTAATACTGAGGTAGGGTTAGGGTTAGGGTTGCAAGTGACTTTTTTTTTGCGTAGACAGAAATGACATGCTGTTGTGTAGATACAATCAACAACAGACGGCTGTTTAGCTTAATAAAAGAACAAAGACGTGCTATAGAGAAAATTACAGGGGGCCGGGCCAATTTTTTTAATGTCATGCGATCTACCAATACTACACCGCGATCGACTGGTCGGTCGCCGCGATCGACGTATTGAGCACCCCTGCTCTAAAGTAAAAGCTGTTATGTCTAGAAGCTCATCCATGACCCCTCCTTGAGCACTGCATTGTTGAGGTTAGTCCTGCAACATATGTGATCAAACATGACACACTGAAAGGATATTGACCAGTGCCTTCAACGTCATGCTCCAGAACCGTCAGCTTCAGTTCCCCCTGACGGTTTCCTCCAATACGCCGTGATGCCATTTGGTAGGTGTCACCTCCTGCTTCTTCTCAAAGGCCAGGACCTGCAGTACGGGGAGATGTTCAGAATTGTAGAGCAGATCTAGATGTTACTGTTGTCTATACTGATGACCGGGTTGGTCACATGACTACATTGAGAGAACTCTTCAAACGTCTTTCTACCTCCGCCCTAACACTCAATATTTGTTTCGGTGAAGCATTGTTAGAGGAGCTTGAGAAGCCATTTTGTTTTCTCTCCAGAGGGAGGTAGCCACGGCTAGTGTTGATGTTGATTCACATTTGTTTGGCGCGACCACAGCTGTCCCAATCTTAAATACCTTACAGGATTCTAGTTATAGTCCTGTGATCTCATAGTTATGTGATCTCACATTCATGTGATCTCAGTCATGTGATCTCATATTCATGTGATCTCATTGCCATTCAATTCAGTTTATTTGTATAGCCCATTTTCACAAATTATAAATTTGTCTCGGAGTGCTTTACAATCTGGACACATAGACATCCCTGACCTTTGACCTCACATCGGATCAGGAAAAACTCCCAAATAACCCTTCAGGGGGAAAAAAGGGAAGAACCCTTCAGGAGAGCAACAGAAGAGGATCCCTCTCCAGGATGGACAGGTGCAATAGATGTCATGTGTACAGAAGGAATCATTATACACAAATTAAATGTGATAATGTGATTTCATAGTCATGTGATCTCCTATTCATGTGATTTCATACTCATGTGACCTCATACTCATGTGATCTCATATTCCAGTGGATCATAACAGGATCTCTTGAGTTTAGTTCCAGCCATCAGACTCTGAGCTGAAGAACATGAAGACCTGTGGTGAACATAACGCTGAGTCAAATGTTTTATTGAAGCAACAGAAGCATCGACAGCATGAATAAACACACCTTTACCCATAAAAGAGCTACATTCAGAGTACATTGAATATACGGACACGGAAATGTCACACATAAATAAATGAAGAAATACGTGTGGACACATAAATAGAGAAATAAATAAATGAAGAAATACGTGTGGACACATAAATAGATAAATAAATAAATGAAGAAATACAGAAATGTAGAAATATATTTATGTAATGATGTCCTGTTGATTTATAACTTATATTTATTCATTCCTGTATTTATTTATTTATAAATTTATTTATTTATACATTTATTTAAGCATTTATTTATTTATACATTTATTTAAGCATTTATTTATTTATTCCCATATTTATTCATGCATTTATTTATACTTAAGTCATTTTGAGTCCTCCATAACAGGGGGCACCAGAATCAACACAGAAGTAAAGTTCTTTGTAGTAACTTTAATATTCTGACCTTTGACATCGAAGCAGACTGACTTTGAGACCGTCTCACACTGATAGTCAATCCATAGTCCGTCTTTAACTATATATGTGCAGTGTTGTTCATTGTTTTTGTTGTTCGGTTCTCTAGGATACCATGGTGAGAACTCAGTCTCCCCGGGTTTGTAGAGACTTGTGTTGGCCAGCAGTGGTGTATAAAGTACCCAAAAGTCATACTTGAGTAAAAGTAAAGATACTTGACTGGAAAATTACTCAAGTAAAAGTAAAAGTCACCTATGAGAATACTACTTGAGTAAAAGTATTAAAGTATCTGATTTTTTTTGTACTTAAGTATCAAAAGTAATTTTCTGATATTAAATGTACTTAAGTATTGAAAGTAAAAGTAAATGCTGTTAATAAAAAAAACAAAGGGTCAGAATTATGAAGTTTATTTGTTTGGGTGCTGTGGCCGCCATGAACAAGGAGTTGTTACGCTCTCCGAGAGCTCCAGGAGTGAACCCACAATACTGAACACTATAGCGAGGAGACAGAACTTATGAAGGGAAACCGGTTTATTTCTCCATAAACCCGTTATACTGACGACAGGGGAACTAATAATCCACAAAGTCCCGGACCAGCAGCGAGTATCCTCCGAGGTGGAAGTGGAGGACCGAAGCCGGGGATCCAGAGCTGACTAGAGCTAGCAGGCTAAGACAGGTGTGCGCGGAAGCACGGAGGAGAGGAGGAGCGGAGGTCCGATGCCGGGGTTCCAGAGCTGACGTGAGCTGGTAGGCTGGGGCAGGTGTGCGTGGAAGCATGGAGGAACCCAGACGGAGGAATGGTGGCTGGACGTGGCAGGCGGAGGAGCAGGCACGGGGGTACTGGACAGAGATACTGCGAGTACAAGGTACTGCTAACTACGTTTTACCGAGTCGAATTACCAGCGTGGTGAAACGAACTGGTAAATACTGGATGAAGGAACCGGGTATATATGCAGGTGGAGGTGAGTAGTAATCAGGAGGATGAGCAGCAGCTGAGGAGGAGAGTTGGTGGGAATCAAAAGTGGGTAAGCCACGCCCAGCCCGGAAGACAGATAGACAATAACAAACACAAAACAAAGGGGAACAGAAGGAGAGAGCACTGCAAATCCTCACAGTACCCCCCCTTCAATGGGAACCTCCTGGCGACCACCAGGCTTGTCAGGGTTTGCCCTGTGGAACTCCCTCAACATGACCGGGTCCAAGATGCGTGACCGAGGCACCCAGCAACGTTCCTCCAGGTTGTAACCCTCCAAATCAACCAGGTATTGATAGCCCCTGCCCCGGAGCCTGACATCCATGAGCCGACGCACGGTGTAGGCAGGATGATCATCAATGACCCGGGGGGGAGGAGGGGGAACGGTCGGAGGGCACAGGTCACTGGTGTGGACTGGCTTGATCTGGGACACATGAAACGTGGGATGAATCTTCATGGTTCTGGGGAGCTTCAAGCGGACAGCAGAGGGGTTAATGATTCGCTCAATGAGGAAGGGGCCAAGAAACCGAGGAGACAGCTTTGTAGACTCGGTGAGGAGGGAGATGTTTCTGGAAGACAACCAAACTGATTGTCCAGGGGTGTAAGGGGGAGCGGCATGTCTGTGAAGGTTGGCTGAGCGTTGATTTCTGGCAGACGTCCGGAGGAGTTCAGAGCGGGTGTCCCTCCAAATCTTACGGCACAGTCGAATGTGTTGCTGGACGGACGGAACTGCCAATTCACTCTCCTCCTCAGGAAACAGGGGAGGTTGGTACCCCAAGGAGGCTTCGAAAGGTGAGAGACCAGTAGCGGAGGACGTGAGTGAATTGAAGGAATACTCAACCCTGGGTAGCAGGGAGCTCCAGGTAGATTGATTGCGATTGGCAACACAGCGGAGAGTAGATTCCAGGTCTTGATTGGCCCTTTCAGTTTGACCGTTTGACTGGGGATGATAACCAGAGGTTAAACTGACAGACGCACCAAGTGCATGACAGAAATTCTTCCAGACCTGAGAGATGAACTGAGGGCCACGGTCGGAGACGATGTCAGCCGGGATTCCATGCAGGCGGAAAACATGCTGCGTGAGAAGTTGGGAGGTCTCCAGGGCTGAGGGGAGCTTCGGCAGAGCTACAAAATGGGCACATTTGGAGAAACGGTCAATAATGGTTAGAACAGTATTGTTTCCTTGTGAGGGCGGTAGGCCGGTGACAAAGTCCAGTGCTATGTGTGACCAGGGTCGACTAGGGATTGGAAGGGGCTGAAGCAATCCTGCAGGTCTCTGATGAGAGGCCTTGTTCCTGGCACATGTAGTACAGGCAGCAACGTACTCCTTAGTGTCCTTGTCCATTGTTGGCCACCAAAAATGTCTCCGGAGAAGGGAGAGTGTGCGGTTGGCACCTGGGTGATTGGCGAAACGGGAGCTGTGGACCCACTGAAGAACTTGGGAACGGACAGAGTTGGGGACAAACTGACGATTAGGCGGACCGCTACCAGGGTCAGGTTGCTCCAAAAGCGCCTTTCGGATCGAGTTACTGATCTCCCAAGTGAGGGCACCCACAACACAACTCTGAGGGAGAATAGAGTCCAAAGAGGTAACTGGTCCCACAGAAGTGAACGCCCTGGACAGGGCATCAGGCTTGGTATTTTTGGAACCAGGGCGATAGGTTAGAGAGAAGTTGAAACGACCAAAGAAGAGAGCCCATCTGGCTTGTCGGGAGTTTAGCCGTTTAGCTGACTGGATGTATTCGAGGTTCTTGTGGTCCGTCCAAACTAGGAATGGCAGTTCGCTGCCCTCGAGCCAGTGTCGCCACTCCTCCAACGCCATCTTCACCGCCAGCAGCTAGCGGTCGCCCACATCATAGTTTCTCTCAGCTGGGGAAAGACGGCGTGAGAAGAAAGCACAAGGATGAAGTTTATTGTTTGGCCCTGCTGTCTGGGACAGAACAGCGCCAACCCCGATGTCTGATGCATCTACCTCAACCACAAACTGCTTGCTTGAGTCTGGCTGGATGAGAATGGGGGCCAAAGTGAACAGTGATTTTAGTCTCAGAAAAGCATCGTTAGCATCAGTGGTCCAGGAGAACTTGACTTTGGTTGAAGTGAGACTGGAGAGTGGAGCTGCAACCTTGCTATAGTTCTTAATGAACCGGCGATAGAAGTTTAAGAAACCCAGAAACCTCTGCAACTCTCTCCGAGTAGTGGGGACTGGCCACTCAGTAACAGCTCTAATCTTTCCAGGATCTGCCTCCAACCTGCCTTGCTTGATGATGTATCCCAGGAAGCCTATCCGTTCCTGGTGAAACTCACACTTCTCAGATTTGACGTACAGTTTGTTCTCAAGCAGCCTCTGAAGAACCTGGCTGACGTGGTTCTGATGTTCCTCCAGGCTCTTGGAAAAGATCAAAATGTCGTCACGGTACACAAAAACAAACTGATTGAGAAAATCTCGCAAGACATCATTAACTAGGGCCTGAAACACAGCTGGGGCGTTAGTGAGTCCAAAAGGCATGACTAGATATTCAAAGTGACCAAGTGGGGTGTTAAAGGCAGTTTTCCACTCATCTCCTTGGCGGATACGAACCAGGTGGTAAGCATTTCTGAGGTCGAGTTTTGAGAAGATGGTGGCACCTTGAAGTGGCTCAAAAGCGGAGTTTATCAGGGGAAGTGGGTACTTGTTTTTAACTGATGTTATTTAACCCACGAAAGTCAATACAGGGCCGGAGTGATTTGTCTTTCTTGCCCACGAAGAAAAACCCAGCACCCAGAGGGGAGGAGGAAGGACAAATGATACCTGAAGCCAGGGAGTCACTTATATATCTCTCCATAGCCTCTCTCTCAGGCCGGGACAGGTTATAGAGCCTGCTGGTAGGTAAAGGAGACCCAGGAAGAAGATCGATGGGACAATCATAAGGACGATGAGGAGGGAGAGAGAGAGCCTTCTCCTTGCTGAAGACCCCACTCAGGTTGTGGTAGACCTCAGGAACGCCGGATACATCTATGACAGCTGAGACACAAGGGGCAGACCATGGGAGATCAGAGACGGGAGGCACCGCAGATTGCAAACAGTTAAGGTGACACAACTGATTCCATTCAATGATTCTACCTCCAGCCCAATCGATATGTGGATTGTGGGTGCGAAGCCAAGGGTAACCAAGAACCAAAGGGGTAGCTGGGGCAGAAATAACCTTTAATTGAATTAATTCTCTGTGATTACCAGAAATAATCAGGGTTACGGGTTGTGTTTGCTGTATTACCTTAGAAATCCTTTGACCATTTAAGGCATAAGCAGTCATAGGGTCCGGTAATGTTTCCAAGTGGAGACCCAGTTGTTTGGCTAGTTCCAGCTCCACAAAACTGTCCTCTGCTCCAGAGTCAATGAGGGCCGAGAGGGGCAAAGACTGAGAGTTAGAACCAAGTCTGGCAGTGATGAGAAAACGGCGCAAGGTTGGGGCTACAATAGTAGTAGGATGTGGACTCGTCAGGACCCCCAAATTCACTGACGAGCTCCTGCGTTTGGGCGGACCGGACAACCAGCCAGGATATGCCCCAATTTGCCACAGTACAGGCACTCTCCAGACCTTATACGTCGAAGACGTTCCTCCGGGGATAGTCCGGCACGTCCCAACTGCATCGCTTCCTCCTTAGCAACGGTGGGCACGCGAGGTGGCAAAGTGACGCCCGCCGGTCTGGATTCAGAGGGGGCAAACTTGGGTGAGTAGTTTGACTGGCTTGGTAAAGTAAATGAAGACCGCTGCGTTCGCTCCGCACGGCGCTCTCGCAGACGGCTGTCGAGACGAGATACCAAGGTGATTAATGATTGAAGGTCGGCCGGCTCGTCTCGTGCAGCCAGCTCATCCTTCAGTTGATCCCTCAACCCTTTAACAAAGACTGCCCTTAGCGCCGCCTCGTCCCAGCGGGCCTCTGCCGCCAGTGTGCGAAACTCGATAGAGTAGTCGGCCACTGTACGAGTCCCTTGTTGCACATTTAGTAGACGATTTGCAGCTGAGCCAGAGTAGTCGGGGTGATCAAAAACATCGGACAAATGTTCAGAAAAATCTCCAAAGGAAAGAGAGTCATAGTCCACAGCGGAACTCAATGCTTCAGCCCAAGTTAATGCCTTGCCACGAAGCAAACTCAACACATAGTTAATTCTTGTCACATCAGAAGCAAAGGACAAGGGGCGCTGGCGAAATACCTTGCTGCATTGAAAAAGAAATCCTCTGCTTTTCTCCACCTCTCCATGGAAAGGCTCAGGGTCGGCAATGGGGAAATCCCGGCATGGAGTGGAGGGGGCAGGAAATGCAGCAGAAGACGTCAGGGTTGTGACTTGAGCAGCAAGGTTCGAGATGTGTTGTGCCATGGACTGATGGCAATCAACTAAGGCTCGGATCATCTGCTCATGTTGGCCCAGAATGCCTGGAGTGGGATCCGATCCAGTGTCAGAGGGGTTCATAATGACCAGTTCGTACTGTTACGCTCTCCGAGAGCTCCAGGAGTGAACCCACAATACTGAACACTATAGCGAGGAGACAGAACTTATGAAGGGAAACCGGTTTATTTCTCCAAAAACCCGTTATACTGACGACAGGGGAACTAATAATCCACAAAGTCCCGGACCAGCAGCGAGTATCCTCCGAGGTGGAAGTGGAGGACCGAAGCCGGGGATCCAGAGCTGACTAGAGCTAGCAGGCTAAGACAGGTGTGCGCGGAAGCACGGAGGAGAGGAGGCGGAGGTCGATGCCGGGTTCCAGAGCTGACGTGAGCTGGTAGGCTGGGGCAGGTGTGCGTGGAAGCACGGAGGAACCCAGACGGAGGAATGGTGGCTGGACGTGGCAGGCGGAGGAGCAGGCACGGGGGTACTGGACAGAGATACTGCGAGTACAAGGTACTGCTAACTACGTTTTACCGAGTCGAATTACCAGCGTGGTGAAACGACGAACTGATAAATACTGGATGAAGGAACCGGGTATATATGCAGGTGGAGGTGAGTAGTAATCAGGAGGATGAGCAGCAGCTGAGGAGGAGAGTTGGTGGGAATCAAAAGTGGGTCAGCCACGCCCAGCCCGGAAGACAGATAGACAATAACAAACACAAAACAAAGGGGAACAGAAGGAGAGAGCACTGCAAATCCTCACAGGAGTATGAGCTAGGATGAACATAGCAATATATGAGTACTATGAAATTACTAAAATATAAAAACACGATTAACGCAGATAAAAGCAGAACCAAAAGTTACAACCAGAATCATCACTTTAAAGTGAAAAATTTATTGTTCATCTTCAAAAGAAGTTGATTTTCAAAATGGACAGATTTCAGTGTCGCTCTTCTGGGGCTGAAGACGAGTCCTGCGATGCTGAAGAGCCGTTCACCTGGTGCAGGTAGAGTGGGTCTAGCTTCACAGGCCCTGATGGTGCAGGTAGAGTGTGTCTAGCTTCACAGGCCCTGATGCAGGTAGAGTGTGTCTAGCTTCACAGGCCCTGATGGTGCAGGTAGAGTGTGTCTAGCTTCACAGGCCTGGTGCAGGTAGAGTGTGTCTAGCTTCACAGGCCCTGATGGTGCAGGTAGAGTGTTTCTAGCTTCACAGGCCCTGATGCAGGTAGAGTGTGTCTAGCTTCACAGGCCCTGATGCAGGTAGAGTGTGTCTAGCTTCACAGGCCCTGATGATGCAGGTAGAGTGAGTCTAGCTTCACAGACCCTAATGGTGCAGGTAGAGTGAGTCTAGCTTCACAGACCCTGATGATGCAGGTATAGTGAGTCTAGCTTCACAGGCCCTGATGGTGCAGGTAGAGTGTGTCTAGCTTCACAGACAGCCTGCACACAGTTGGGAAGCATTTCAGCAAGTCAACGTGATCCACGTCTCCATCCAGCTGTTTGCTGCTGTCATGCGCTTGAGATGACGAAGAAGTCCTCTTCATCAGATGAACTGGACCTGGTGGCATCACCTAGCTGCAGGGAGGGTTCTTCCATGTGCTGCTTGATGTAGTCCATTCCTGAAATAAAGTGAGAGTATTACAGACATGATAGAATTAATAACACTTCCTAACATGTCATGACCCCAACCTAAAGTTTTGTACAAAATAGTTTGTTTTAATTTGAAGTTTATACATTTAGTTTCATGCACTGTCCGTGCATCCAGAGTTGATTTGTGAATATGTACTTGTATCTCTGTAGTTAAACACAACAACAGTCCCAAATCAATATCGTCGCCATTACTGGACCGTCACTCTTATAATATTAATACAAATAATAATAATAATAATGCTGAAATGATTAGCATAATATTATAGCTAAGACAACTCAAATCAACACATTCTCACAACTGTCAACACTTCTTCAGCTCATTAACTCGCTAGAGATCCGTCTACTGCACTAAAGCTAATTGTCTCATTTAATTGACGATAGCTAGCGAACGTTAGCCTAACGTACAACATGCGTAGGACAATCAGACACCTGTCTTCCCCTCTCCTGCCAAAGATATATCGTACTCCAATTCTGAGGACAACACTGCTAGATATCTTAACAGGTTTATGATGACTAAACATTAACGTTGCGGCTCATGGGATTAATCTTAATTTACCTCAATGTGTTTCCTGAGGTTGGTGAGTTGTTGAAGGCCATATCTCCGTAGCTTTCGGTCGGCATAAGAGGCACTTCATCCGGTAGGAAGAAACTTTCACTCCGACAAAAGAAAAGAGTTCGCCCAAATATGGCCACGGACGTTGATCTTGGTCACCGTGGTTGTTCGAGTAGCTTCCATTGCTGCTCCACATGAAATGAGTCGTATCTGTAGCCGCTCGCTCGCTAGCATCCTGGGCATCACTGGGAATAGAAAACACGCGGCAAGGACCACTGATCCCCAACCTGGTGTTCGTGCTGCGTTCAGGTGCGCTGCGGTGTGTTCCACAACAGTCCCCGATGTGCTGCGTTCAGGTGCGCTGCGGTGTGTTCCACAACAGTCCCCGATGTTTCTCATGATTATTTTTTTCCGTAGTAACGAGTGTGATACTGTTTCAGGGGAAATGTATCGGAGTAAAAGTACAAGTTTTCATTGCAAAATGTAGTGAAGTAAAAGTAAAAGTAAACAGAAATATAAGTAGTAAAATAAAGTACAGATACCCAAAAAAACTACTTAAGTAAAGTAACGAAGTACTTCTACTTCGTTACTATACACCACTGTTGGCCAGTGACCACCTCCAGTTGTCCACGTTGTAGTACAATCCGATCCAGGCTCGCTGAAAACAATATTTAAATGTGATATGAAGAAAGAGACTTTCTAGTGATGCTAACAGCGCTAACAAAGGCAACATGACTCCACCATATATTTATATGGATGATGTTTAATTGATGAGATATTAATGCTGTAAATATCCAGTACAGATCAGCAGAATGTTGGGTGACACGTTATTATAATGACACACTATTTAGAAGAAATAAATGACATTCTCAAACCTTAAAGGCTTAAAGCGCTGATTTAATAATGATGGTGTTATAATAATAATTGTGAGCTTTTGTTCTTATTTGTTAATATTAGTCTATGTGTTACTGGTTATTAGAACATTAAGTTAGCAAACAGACAAATAAAAAAGTTACAAGTTCGTAGGAAAATCTATACTTTGGAGTGATACAGCTGCCTGTTGAATCCTCTCCTAAATCATAAGACAATATGTGATCTCACTGCAAAGCTTGACCAATAAAGTGAAGGAGAATAGAAATGAATGAGTATTTAGTAGAGAAAAAGAACTGAAAAGGCGAGATCTGACAACTCTGGCATGTTCTCTCCCCGGTCGGAACGCTCTCAGCCGCTTGCAGCATCAGGAATGATCTTAGTTTAGCTAGATAGCTATAGATGCTGTCTTCTCGTTTGGCTCGTTTGACCAGGACTGAAGCACAGCGTCACTGCAGAGAGAACAACATGGACCTGGCCACCATACGAGACCTGGAGGACCTGGAGACCCTGAAGACCCTGAAGACAACCATCCAATCAGTGAGTTTCATGACGTCAGTGACAGGTGGTCTGGACTATTACATTCACACAGTGGTGGAGAGGATGAACTGGACCTCAGGCTGTACTTGCACTTTACTTGAGTACTTTAGTTCAATGCTTGTATATCTTACAGTTCAGAGGGACATTTACTTGATAGTTAGTTTACATATAAATATTTTAAATACAACCATTATGATTTAATGCAACATTCTGATAATACGACGTCGATATTTAGAGCATTAATATCTCATCAATTAAACATCAAATATGTAAATATATAGTGAAGTCATGTTGTCTTTGTTAGCGCTGTTAGCATCATAAGAAAGTCTTTCTTCGTATCACAATTAAATATTACTTTCAGCGAGCCTGGATCGGACTGTCCCACTACTTGGACAACTGGAGGTGGTCACTGACAAACACAAGTCTCGACAAACCCGGGGAGACGGAGTTCAGACTATGGAATCCTGGAGAACCGAACAACTTCTTGAATAAAGAACACTGCTCAGCGATGCGGTCAGATGGGCGATGGGGCGACATCATGTGTGAGGACTCCACAAAGTCAGTCTGCTTCGATGTCAGAGGTCAGAATATAGAATTTCCATCTGTGTTGGTTCTGGTGCCCCCTGTGGACTAAAGTGGTAGTGTCTCTGAGCACCAGGGTCCCTTTAGACAACCCTGTATCACAAAAATTCCGTTCCCCCAGACCTAAAATGCAATTTGCAGTTACGTTTGACTGAAACGTATTTCTCTCCAGATTTCGTTTGTATTTTTTTTAGATTAGATTAAACTTTATTGTCATTACACATGTACAAGTACAGAGCAACGAAATGCAGTTTGGCATCTAACCAGAAGTGCAACAGAAGTATCATAATAAATAAATGATATACAGGTTATGCGGAGATATAAATATATATTTCTGGGGTTGCTAAACTAGTGCAAATATTCAGTGTATATTAACTCGATAGTGCAACAAATGGCATAAAGTGTCTCCAGTGCGGATAGAGTGGTGTATGATGATCAGAGGGGGGTAGAGTTCAAAAGAGTAACAGCTCTGTGGAAGAAGCTGTTCCTCAGATGGCTGGTCCTTGACCGTAAGCTCCTGAAGCGCCTGCCTGAGGGCAGGAGGGAGAGCAGTCTGTGAGCAGGGTGAGAAGAGTCCTTCAGGATGCCGCGAGCTCCATGCAGACAGCGTTTCTTCTGGACCTCCTCGATGCTTGGGAGTGGAGTACCTGTAATACGTTGGGCAGTTTTCACCACCCGTTGCAGTCTCTTGCGCTCCGCGACAGAGCAGCTGCCGTTCCAGACTGTGACACAGTTGGTAAAGATGCTCTCGATCACACAGCGGTAGAAATTCACCAGGATGGCTGAAGACAGGGGATTCTTCTTCAGTGTCCTCAGAAAGAAGAGGCGCTGGTGAGCTTTCTTGACGAGGCTGGAGGCGTTGGTGTTCCAGGACAGGTCCTCCGAGATATGGGTCCCCAGGAACTTGAAGCTGGAAACACGCTC
Organism: Pseudoliparis swirei; assembly: GCF_029220125.1. Lineage (NCBI taxonomy): Eukaryota > Metazoa > Chordata > Actinopteri > Perciformes > Liparidae > Pseudoliparis > Pseudoliparis swirei. Next base: position 24,307,915 of record NC_079410.1, on the reverse strand, counting down.
GACGGCCATCCCGTTGATGTGGATGGGGTCGTGCGTGCTCTTGTTCTTCTTCCTGAAGTCCACGATGAGTTCCTTGGTTTTTCTTGTGTTAAGGAGCTGGTTATTGTCGGCGCACCACATGGCCAGGTGCTGTACCTCTTCCCTGTATGCCGTTTCATTGTTGTTGCTGATGAGACCAATCACTGTAGTGTCGTCTACAAATTTGATGATGGAGTTGGATCCACATACAGGCCGGCAGTCATGGATGAAGAGAGAATACAGGAATGGGCTTAGCACACAGCCCTGTGGCACACCGGTGTTGAGTGTGGCAGTGGCGGAGCAGATGTTGCCTGACCTTACATACTGTGGTCTGTTGGTCAGGAAGTCCATAATCCAGTTGCAGAGGGAGGTGTTGATGCCCAGCTCTCCAAGTTTAGTGATTAGCTTGGAGGGGATGACGGTGTTGAATGCTGAACTGAAGTCCACAAATAGCAGTCGTGCATAACTGTTGTTATTTTCCAGATGTGTGAGCACAGAGTGCAGTACTGTGGAGACTGCATCGTCTATGCTCCTATTGCTGCGGTAGGCAAACTGGTGTGGGTCCAGGGTGGGTGGAAGGAAACCTTCATGTGTGCCAGAACCAGCCGCTCAAAGCACTTCATGACAATGGGAGTGAGTGCAACAGGGCGGTAGTCATTGAGGCACGTCGGCTTGGAGTGTTTTGGCACCGGTACGATGGACGTGGTCTTGAAACATGTAGGCACAGCAGCTTGGGCCAGGGACAGGTTGAACATGTCAGTAAATGGCCCAGCGAGCTGCTCCGCACATGCCCTGAGCACACGGCCAGGAATACCGTCAGGACCAACAGCCTTGCGTCCGTTGATCCTGCTGAGTGCTGTGAATACTTCAG